>NW_022111324.1:75539468-75544585 GCF_000313985.2 Echinops telfairi
CGTACTTCCCCATAGTCAGCGCTACGTCATGCTATACGTACTTCCCCATAGTCAGCGCTACGTCATGCTATACGTACTTCCCCATAGTCAGCGCTGTGTTTTACATTTCTAAAAAAGGGATTACTAACGGGGGACTACTCTCCCTCTCGCTTCCCTGTAACCACGAATGAATTTTAGTTTCTGTATATTTACCTATTCGTGCCATTTCTCATTAAAATGAGAACATGCAATGTTTTGGGGTTTTTTTCTTTATGATTGACTTATTTTGGTCAGTTTAATGTCCTCCAGATTTGTCCATCTTGTAAGAGATTTTGGGAACTCACTTCTCTTCATTGTTGAATAGCACACATGAAGGGGTTTCAAGGGGAAAGGGGAACTGATTGCAATGATCTATGTGCAGCCCCCTCCCCCCACCCCCAGTGGGGCGGAGATGAACAATAGAAGGGAGATGAAGGGAGATGGCATAAAATATGAAAATTAAAATAATAAAAAAATAGTTTTATTGGGGCTCACACAACTCTTGTCACAATCCATGCATACATCAATTGTGCACAGCACACTTATACATTTGTTGCCCTCATCATTCTCAAAATTCGCTTTCCGCTTGGGTTCCTGGAATGAGCTCTTCATTTTCCTTTTTACCCTCCCCCTCCCTTCCAAAATTAAAATAATTTATAAAATATCAAGGGTTCACAATGGTGGGAGAGGAGGAGGGAGGGGCAAAAAGAGTAGCTGATACCAAGGACGCAAGTAGAAAGAAAATGTTTTGGAAATGATAATGGCAACATGTGTACAAATGTGCTTGATATAATTGATGTATGGATTGATGTAAGAGCTGACAGAGCCTCCAATAAAATGATTTATTAAAATAAAAAGGGTGGGGGCTTCAAAAGTGGAGTTCCAAGATTCTCATATTCCATTGTACACATGTACAATATTTTATTTATCCATGCATCTGTTGATAGACACAGATGCATGGATACAAAAGATTGTTTCCATCTTTTCGCTGTTGTGAATAATTCTGTGACTTGTAATGAACACGGGTGTGCATTTATTTATATTTACTTTTAGCCATCTTAACCAAATAAAAAAAACAAATTCACTGCCATTGAGTTGATTCTGATGCATTGTGATCCTCTAGGACAGGGTAGAATTGCCCCTTGGGGGTTTCCGGGACTAACTCTTTTTAGGAGTCGAAATCCTCAAATTTCTTCCTAGGAGCAGCTGGTGATTTAGAATTACTCCCCTAAAGAGTGACCGTCCCAGAAACCCAGGGGGCAGTTCTACCCTGGCCTGCAGGACCATTATGCATGGGAGTCTGCTCATGACAGTGAGTTTTGAGAATTCTTTACAGGAGCAGAAAGTCTCTTCTTTCTCCCTGGACACAGCTGGTGGTTTCAAACCACTGACCTTACAGTTAGCAGCCCAACGCATAACCCAGTAGCCATCAGACGTTGTTGTTGTTGATAGTGTCTGTGAGTCGGCTCTGACTCTTGGGGACCTCTACAGTACTTACAGCGAATGAAACACTGCCCTGTCCTGCTTCAGCCTCCACATTGTTCTAGTGTTAGACACCTCTTTGTTGCAGCCACTGGGTCAAGCCATCTTGTCTAGAGTCTTCCTCCTTTTTGCTGCCACTCTACTTTTCTAAGCGAGACAGACGTCCTTCTTCACCGAGGACATGAGGCATTACCATCCCTCCTGCTTCTGGAGGTTTGGCAGTTGGTGGTTAATCTGGTGATGCCTCCTCTCTCCTGGCGGCCGACTTTCAGCTCAAATGCTCATGGGAGTTTTCACCAAAGGAGCCCAGGGAAACTGGAGAGTGATTAAACATTCAAATTAGTCCAATGCGCTTACCTACTTGCCCACTTTGATTTGAAAAAATAATAAGTGGCCAAGGGGGGCGGAATAAAGTGATTAGAAAGAATACTGGAAAGATGACACGTGGATTATCATTTTGCATACTCTGCAACTAATATATAATTGAGAAATTGTTAGAGGTCAATTAATAATTGAATTCGATGTACCTAGGGTTCCTCCAAAATATTCAAGAGAGGTACATTTCTGAAGCCCCCAGGGACACGTTATGGTGGGAGAGCAGGTAATGTTTGGTGAGTCATAGACTTCTAGAAATTCTCTTCTCGTATTCCCAAACTAAGATTCATATTGGAATTATATGGGGGGGGGGGGAGGTAAGGGGACTTTAAAAAGTACTGGTTGGGGGCCAGGGAGGGAAAAAAGAGGAGCTGATACCAAGGGCTCAATAGAAAGTAAACATCTAGAAAACAATGATGGCAACATATGTACAAATGTGCTTGATACAATTGATGTATGGATTGTTAAAAGAGCTGTAAGAGCCCCCAGTAAAATGATCTTTTAATAAAAAAAATGCTTAAGCAAAAAAAAAACAAAAAAACAAAAAACTACCACAGCCCAAACCTCACATCATAGTTAAGCCAGCTGAACGCAGCCTGGTATCAGGATCTTAAAAATTCTCAACAGAAATTCTGATACGGAGCCAAATTTGCAAACCACTCCTTGATTTCCTCTCCTCTGCACAGACCAGGGATCTGAAGACCACGCAGAAGGGAGGCGTGGCGATCCTACAAGCTGCCTCTCTGGCCTCCGACTCCCTGGTCCAGTTTCTCAGCACGTTACCGAAAGCCCCCCTCCGCATCGAAACGACAAATTTCCATCCCGATAAGGGTTCCCCACCCCCAGCCTCCCCACGGCCCTCACGCCCTAGGTGTGGCTGATTCGAATGCTAATTCCTCCCTGGCCGCTCTCGGGCGGCTTCACAAGTACCTGCCAGCGGAGTACTTCCTCCGCAGCTCCTCGGTGGCTGAAAAACCACCGAGAAACGGAATGCTGACTGAAACCCTTTCATCCCACCATCGCCTTTCATCTCAGGCTTTTCAAGTGCTTTGAAAAGCGTCCACTCTCAAAGGACCCCCAGGAAGGAGGAGAAGGGCGGGTACCACCTCCCCATTTCACTGCTTGGCAAAACTGAGGCTAGCGGGAAGCTGTCGGTGGCTTTCCAGTTTCCTCTGGTGCTCAATCCGTTGACAGAAACCTGCAGGGGCTGAAAGCAACCCCACTGGGTCTTTCAGAAGGAAGGTGACTCTCCTTACCCTTCCTTGTGAGGGGCCCAGGACTGGGCTTCTCAAGGGACCACTGACTGAGCCGCCACCTTCAGAGCTGGTCCCCGAGTTTGGCACCCACCTTGGGTCCTGCCCTTCTGGAGCTCACAGGCTAGATGTGTGAGGTGTGCCAGACAGGCCCTGTGGATGCACATCAGGAGTCCTACCAGGTGGAGGGCAGGGCTGGGGGAGCAGCAGGAAGGTGTACATTACACCAGTCACAGGGCAGCACCAACAACATTAGCACCCAAAGCGTTGTAGCAAGGATGGCTGCTTCAGCCATGGCTTGCCCCTGGGTAGGGCCATGCAGATGAATAAACTCCCTCCTAAGTAAACTTACTTACAACACCTGCTATTCAAAGGCAGCTGAAAAGTCCAAGGCAGAGAGGTTAAGGGAGGTGCCCAAGGCCACACAATTTAGGGCCTACATCTACCCCTCACTTATCCATTAGCTCATTACCTGACATTTCACGTTTATGACAATAGTAAAAAATCGACTACTAGACTATCTTGTCCCTTAGTGACGTCCATCTATCTGGCAGTAACAACTGCCAAGGGGCACGGCCAGGGTAATGCTGGCCGTGATGGTTATGTGTCAGTTTGACTGGCCCATGATGCTCAGTAGTCTGGCAGTGATAGAACGATAAAAATTGGCAGTTAGAGTCATCATGTGGTCATCCTCCATTTCCGCCTAACAACCTGGTCTTTGGAATCTAATGATGCTGGTAAGTGAGGAGGTGGTGGAAACCAAAGCCAAACCAAACCATTGCCATCGAGACGATTCTGACTCAGAGCATCCTGTAGAAGGGAGACACGTTCTGGATGCAGTGTTAACTCAGAGGGAACGAGGACTGCCCACTATTGCCACCAACAGAGACCCCCAAGCCCCTAGATGTGTATTCATTAAGGGAATCTATTTGAGCTTTTAGTATTATGTGCCAGATGCTGGGCTGTATCAATGAAAGAGTCAGACCCACCTTCTGACAGGCTCTCAGGGAAGACGGACAATTTTGCAGGAGAATTCACAGTCAAGCAAGACGGACTACTAGGATTGCCCTACAGAATGCCTTTTGGTTGTTCCCAGGCCCAAGAACAGACACAGCCACACTGCTACTGGATGGGCCTGCAAGTGAGAGTGGGCGATTCCAAAGACCTCCAGCCCCGAACCTGTTTTAAGTCTTGGTCACTGGCACAGAGCTCCTGGGGAGACTACAGGAAATCACCTAAGCAAGCTTGGGGCTCTAGGGGTCTTGGGGGGTGCTTAGGGATCTCCTGGGGCAATAGAGATTTGTAACAGCTCCTCTGCTGCAGTGAACACAAGGCACCTTTCCCAGCCAGGAGAAGTTTGCTGGGATCTGGGCCTCCAGGGTCCCCTGTGCACAGGCAGGCCCACGCTTGGCACTAAGAACACCCGAGGCGGAGTGTCTTTGCAGGCAAGATGTCCACAAAGCCTCAAAATCTGTCTGCAGTTGGACTAAAATGTAACACTTTAAAGTCATTTGATCTCCCTTTTTACCTATTTTTAATTTGTTCTACTTTTAATTATTTTGTTTTCTTTTTAATGGAAGGTTTTTCTTTGCTATTGTTAGTTGTTTTAATGTTTTTCTGCATATGAAATCCAGGATAGGTCAATCTATAGGGACAGTAACTGGATTAATGGTTCCTAGGGGGTCTGGCAGAGGAGGTTGGGGGGAAATGACAAGCTTCTAAGAATGAGTTCAAGAAGGAACAAAGTGTTCTAAAATTGATTGTGGCGGTGATTGAACAAATCTTTTTAATATGATTGAACTATTGGATTGGATGATTTGTGAATTGTATGCCATTAAAGCTTTTTTTCCCCTGTCAGATGGCCTCCCCAGCGGCACACAGCCAACCTTGAAAGGGGCTTTGCTTTAAAGATACAGGCGGCTGATCTTGTCGGGCTCGCGTGAATGGTGACTCGTGTGTGTGTGTGTGTGTGTGTGTGTGTGTGTGTGT
>NW_022111324.1:75545820-75565639 GCF_000313985.2 Echinops telfairi
GGAGTACTTGAGTAGAGGCCCAATGTCCATCTGCTACCTTAATACTAAACCTATAACTATATGCACATAGATCTATTTCCCCATCGTCATATATAAATATATTTACAGAGGCCCATGCCTGTATGTAGCCCTCGGTCATCGTCCTTTGCAGTAGGCAGGTTTCTTAAACATCATTCAGCGTCCTCTTCAGGCCTCTGGTGTTACGGCTCTTTTCTCTACAGACAAAGAGTTCTAAGCTCCCCTTAGGACTGTTGTTGCCTGTACTGAGAGGACTTCTGACCACGCCTCATCTGGGGTAAAATCAGTAACAACTAAGACGAACTTCCCACAGACACCCAGGAATTCAACCCAGAACACTCCAAAACTTGTACCGGATGAAGAGGTAAGTGAGAGAAAAGACCCTCAGGTGTGAAGTTTTGTTGTCAGTAGGAGAAAAGCTACCCCCCGCCCCCACCCCCAAGAGCAGTTGAATAAGCACCTTGATTTTCCTTCTTTGGAGGGAAACCAAATCTTATACGAGGGAATACTAGCTCTCCTCTGGGATCCACAGCTCTCAGGATCCCTGGTCACCCACTGCCTGTCTTAGGGTAACGTCTCAGGCGGTGGGTCAAGTTCTGTGTCCTCATAGAAGGACCATCACTGCCTGTCCCCAGCCTGTCTACATGTGTACCTGGGTTCATACCCTCTTCTCCCAAGGCCTTCCTCACCATCAACCTCTGTACCTCCTGTCCTTCCCTCGGCCCTCCAAGCTCACCGACCAAAGGAACTAATATTGCCTAAAATAAAGTGGCCTACTCCTCGGCTCTGCAGAGATAACCCATGGAGCAGTTGGAGTGCCCTGGTCTCGATTTTCAGGCCACACCTAAGGATTTCTGCTAGCAAGTAGGTCAGACTGAAAAAGACTATCTGGGGAGGCCTCAGGTGGCAGGACTGGTCGATGTAAGCTGGGAAGACGCATGAAGAGCCAAGGGAAGGTGGTGTGCCCTCTCTGAGACATGACGATGCCACACTGGGGACCTGCCCAGACCCAGGCTGAGTGTGTGTCTCTTCTAGTGATGATCTCGACCGATTTCCTCTTGCTACAAAACCAGCGTCATAAGTATAATATCTTCTGTGGGTTCTTAGAGTCATTCTGGCAAATTAATGAACCCCAGGACAGTGTCCCTTAACCTGTAAGGTTTCACTTAGCCCCAGGTCTCTTGGGACAGAATGTATTGTGTGGCTCCATCCTCTGCCCCAGGCATTCATGGGTGCACCATGAATAGAGTAGGTGACAGGTTCAATTCTGGATTGGGGTCGATTCCCCAGAGGGGAAAACCCAGCTATCCATGATTCTGCACTGGCCCCTTCCACCTCTTCCCTACTAGCTTCTTATAGCTACACCCCCCCCCCCCACCACCTTTGAGTCAATTCAGACTCATAGCAACCCGATCTAGGGATTCAAAGGCTATAAATCTTCACAGGAACAGATAGCTTCATTTTTCGCTGAGGAACAGCTGGTAGGTTTGAACAACTGACCTTGTGGTTAACAGTCCAACGCTTACCCAATTGTGCCACCAGGGCTCCTTGCGCCTTACAAAACAGTAGCTGCTAACCACAAAACAGTAGCCAAATCAGCAACTCAGGCCTCACCAGAGCCCCTCAGTCCTGAAAAAAGACAAGTTTTTGCTGGATGGACAAGTCGAAGATGCTCTCCTATTGATTTTTTATGGCTATTGTTTCCCAATCCCATCAAAAATGTCCCCAAATCAAAAGCCAATCCATCCTGCCATGTATACACATGCACCTATGGGATTTGATTCCTAGGTATGGAGGTGGAAAGACATGGTTTCAGGGGACAACTTAGTTAGCTGGCCTCGTACTATGTGCAGGGTGTCTGTTCTGTCTTTAGTTCCTTATGTAGTGGCTCGGTATACTAAGACATTGCAGAAGCTGGCGCTGAAGACAAAGAAGGAAGCTCCCGCCCCTCCCAAAACAGAAGTCAAAGCAAAGGCTTTAAAAGCCAAGAAGGCCTTGTTGAAAGTCATCCACAGCCACAAAAAAAGAAGATCCACACGTCACCCACCTTCCAGCCAGTGGCCCAAGACCCTGAGCCTAAGAAGGCAGCCCGAATACCCTGGGAAGAGAATAATTACCCCAGGAGAAATACGCCATCCATCATCAAGTTCCCCTTAACCACAGAGTCTGCTACGAAGATTGAAGATAACATCACACCTGTGCTCATTGTGGATGTCAAAGCCAACAAGCACCAAATCAAGAAGAAGCTCTATGACATTGACGTAGCCAAGGTCAACACCATGATCAGGCCTGACGGTGAGAAGAAGGCATATATATGTTCGACTGTCCCTGACTATGACGCTGTAGATGTTGCCAACAAAATTGGAATCATCTGAACTGAGCCCAGCTGGCTAATGCTAAATACAAACTTAATATATATGTGACATTGCATGATTGGGATTTGATTAGAAAACATTTTCAAGGGTTTAAGGGGAACATTTCATTAGATGTTTATCAGCGAAAAAAGGATATTCTCTATACATTCAAAGACAGACTCAAGGCATCCCCTGGCTCTGATGTGATTAAGCAAATAATTGGTAGATGGCATGGAGGGTTTGGACCTGCACGCTTGGGTTCAAAGTCTTTCACATAGCTAAAGTTCCAGTCTGCCTGTGCTGTTCATCATCCTAATTTTGATGCTCACAGTCTCGTGATGCTTCTATAGGAAGCTAAGAGATATGAAGAGAAGCCATGTTGCCTCCATGATGCGATTAACTCTTAAACATAATACAGTAGGGGGAGATGTGGGAAACTAACACGGAGGGAAATATGACTGGGACTTATTCCCTGACTTGTACAGAGGGAATCTGGAAAGTTAGTATTCCACAGTAGGAAAGCCACCACTTTGGTAAGTTAGAGATAAAGTCCAAATACATTTTCCTGCATTAAATTATTTCTTCCACAGATTCTCCCCTTAAAGTGAGCTCATGGTTGACTCTGTCTCCCTACAGGCGCAGACATTCCTATTTGCTCTAGCTCTTCCCACCACAGCATCAACCCCTCTCATTCCTTCCCCCAATAGTAGATGAGCATATGGGGACTTTACCCCCAGAGCCTGGATTCAAAATGTTTACCATCAGCCTGAATTTTTGGCTTGGCTACATGAATTTTATTATTAAATTTGAAAGCTTTCAATGTATAGAAAATAACCATGGTACCCCTGAAGCTCTTTAGAATTTAACATATAAAACAAAAGGGGGAATTGTGGGATATATAAAGGCTTTTCCCCAGCTTGTCTCCCCCAAATATATGTCAGACCTAGAACACTGCTTGCAACTAATGGTAAATGATTGTTAAGGTATCTATCTCCCTGAAGGCATCAGCCATGCAGAGCAATCAGACCATATTGTCTGCCCCGCCATTGGTGGGGCTCACTCCCTGCTGTTAATGGCAGTGGATTGCTTTCCCTGGAGAGCTCAGAATAAGCCAAGCCAGCAGCTCAAGGACAACCAAGGTTAGGCTGTGGTCATGAATCTAGGATCCACCCATTTTGTCACACGTGTGCCCCTAATCCCCCTTCTTCCTACCATACATCCCTAGATCGTCCCCCTCCAAATGCTGTATTGTCTATGGTACAGCCCCTTCCTGTGATTACCTGTAATCAAGGTGGTTGGACACCCCCAAGTATATACAAGCCTTGGTTAGAAATAACTCTCTCTCCTCCTCTAATCTCCATCCCCACGTGGATCGCCAAGAGGGATTGAGGTGAGCATGCTACCACGAAATGTGTCTGACTCCTTTATTTTACTCTCTCCTATTCCTCTTCTTCGCTATGACTTTACTATGATCTTTATGTATTATCGCCGTACAGTTGTGCCGACGGGCTGGTTTACCCTGACAGCTCGGGTCTTCAAAGTTTGCCTGCCACTGTCCAAGGTGGTCCGTTGGTCTCCATTTGCCTGGAGCAACAGAGAAAGGAGAGTCAGGAATAAGAAGAGGATAAGGAGGATGTGGTCAGTTGCATCCATGAACAAGTGCCTCCTCTACCATGAGAGCAAACGGGATGGTGCCCCAGTGAATATTTTGATCAAAGACTCCATAGAAGAATCCTGATCAGAAGAGGGGAAATGCAAAACAAAAGTTCAAATCTCATGGACTCACAGCTTTCTAGGGCCTAAGGGCGTGTGAAACACCTGCAACGCTTCCCCTGCGATAGTCTTTAAACTTTAAGCCATAATATCCCCTGAAGTCTCCTTCAATCCAAATAATCTCCGACGCACCAAACTCTGCCATGAAGGTGATTCCGACTGCAGGGACCCCAGAGGACAGAGCCGAAATGCCCCCGGGCGTTTCTGCTGCTGCAAATCTTTCTGGGGGCAGCATGACTCATCTTCCCTCCTGCGGCCGGTGATTTCAAACTGCTAAGCTTGTGATTAGCAGCCCCAGTGCGAGGTTTCTGGGACGGCTTCCCTGGTTCTTGCTTCTCAACACTGAAAGAATGCCCGAGGCAGAAGCACTTTTGTTAAGTCCAAGTATCTTTCACGAGGGAAGGGATAGTTTCGGGCCCTACTGTCTCAGTTAGGATGCGCATCCTTGGAACGCGTGCAAGGCTGCACAGGGCACAGTGCAAGAGCGTTCTGACTGAAAATAGGGCCGCTTTGGGGGACAGCGAAAGAACACGAGGAAAATGGCCCCGGCCAGGGGAGGCTACGGAAGCAAAAGAGAGAGTTTCTGCAAGAGAGTGCTGGGGACGTCCTCCCTTTCTGCGTTTCGTCCCCTCCTCCCCCCACTTGGTGGTGGTGTGTGTGTGTGTGTGTGTGCGCGCGCGCGCGCGAGCGGTGTTTGAGGGGGTATTGGCTGTTCTTAGTGGCTGAGTCTCTCACATATGACGCAGTATTGCTGGTTTCCAGTGTGCGTGCCCAGGTGGCTTCCTCTGCTTTCCTCGCGTTGGATCTTCCCCATAGATGTCTAATATGTGCCTGATTTCTTTCAAATCTCTTTCTTGTCGCATGGCCAGCTAATTTTTGTTCAGCATAGGTATTTGGTGAAGATGATCCCCTAATCCCCAATCTTCCCTCCTGTCGCAACTAGGAATCCACTACATCACCCGGGTTACTAAAACCAAACAATAACTTAACTAGTAAAAAAAAGTCTGCTTTGAGCATCATGCTCTTTTAAAAACGATCTATAGGGGATGAACACAACAATGGCAACTCGGAAGATTAGATGGGCATTTTATGGGACCGGAAAACCAAACTCATTGCCATTGAGTCGAGGCCAACTCATAAAGACTCTATAGGACAGGCTAAAACTGCCCCCGTGAGTTTCCAAGACTGTAATTTTGTTAAAAACAAAACAGTTTTATTGGCACTTAGTCCGGGTAGACAAGAGAAACAAATTCATGGACACTGATAAGTATGTAAGAAAGAGGTTTATATACAAGAGCAATTGAATATTGAGAAAACATCCCAGCCCAGTCCAGATCAAGTCCATAAGTCCAATATTAGCCCATATGTCTGATACCAATCTATAAAGTCCTCTTCAGACTCATGAAACACATGTAATGAGGCCAAATGCAGGACGATCACAGGCCAGTGAGTAGGAAGTCTTGTGGATCCAGTGGATTGCAAGCATCTCAGCCCTGCCAGGGCTCTCCACGTGGTTCCTCCAGCTCCTAGGGTTCTGGCTGCATCAGGGTAGCTTCATGAGGCTTTTCATGAGAAACATCTCACAGGGAGTAAGCAGAGTGTGTGTCTCCTGCCTCCCAGGAGGAAATACAGGAATTTCCAGAATCTTTAGGGAAAGGCCATGCCCACACAGAGGCTTCTTGGCTATACAATGATTGACAGGCTAGACTCCACCCTTCATTTGCAATCCTCTCAAATTGACAACAGATTATATAACTGCCACATAGCTCCCCATCAGAGGAGACACTGTGCTCCAGAGAGTTCTGAATGGCTGATTTTTCTGGAAGTAGATCGCCAGCCATTTCTTCCAAGGCATCTCTAGATGGACCTGAATCTCCAACATTTTTGGTCAACCCTCAAGTGCATTAATAGTTTGCACTCAGGAGATTCCCATGCAGTCTGGACAGTCTGACTCTCAGATTTCTTCTTCTATAAGGAGAAACTGTCCTTTATCAACAATTTATCTTGAGGTAGAGTCATAGAGAAATGGTGGGGTACATGTAGGCTTCTTTCGCTGCTTACCATTTGTCAGAGTGAAGAATTTGTTCTGCAGAAGCCTCCGGGTCTCCACAGGACACTATTTTTCCTTCAGTGTTCTTTATAAAGCAATGTATTTTAATAGCTGTGGTGTGTTTTAATCTGTTGTTAGTATCTTTATTACTGATGCTGCCCTGATCCTGTGTCTGAGCGCCTCTTCACCCTATGTCCTGACAGTGACCTCAGCAGCGTGCTCTAGTTTCCTTGTTTTCCGATGTGACTACTATTCCAGGCTAGTACATTGACTGTCCCACTCCTCGAATGAAGCAGTTTTCAATGGAACATTTAAAAGAATTTAAGTGGGATATGGTCTGTCTTGACCAAAATCTGAGTACTAATGAGTTTAAATCATCTCAGAATTGGAAACCAAATAAAACAAAGGGTCGTCTTTGGTACTGCTTGTATAAGGGGGGACATAATGAAAGTACTCTTTGGGTAAGAAATGGGAGGGGGCTCAGTCTGGGTAGATCAGCTGGGCTTGAGGGCTTCCTGGACTTAAGATGACCGCTCACCCAAGAAGGCAGGCGACTCCACAAGAGGCCCAACCCACGCATGAGGAGACGCTTCTCAGAGCAAGGCCTCCCCGGAGCTGGTGTGCAGGCCATGTGGGTGGCACCTGAAAGGAGAGGAGACCAGCATGCCACCCCTGCCACCCAAACAAGTGCAAGGAGCTCAGGTTACTCTCAAAGCTGGATGCCCGATTTCCTGCCTGGGTGGAATGGCATAGACTCTCAGAGTGTCTTGGACACCCTATCTTCACCCAGAATCTGTGTCTGATGGGGCCAATTGAGGGTGGTGTTTTACTGACACAGGTGTCTCTCAGTTGTTTGGTGGAAGGCAGTATACTGTAAATACACACCGGCTACATGCTGGCTGAGGCAGGACTGAGCTTAGGTTACTCTGGGTGTCTGTTAACATTTTCATGAATTATTTGGGGTCAGAAAAGATAGATAGTGGTAGGTCCTATGTTCTCCCGATACTTCTCTTTTTACTTGTCCAGCATGGCCCCCCACGAGATCCTTGATCTTCGATCCCACATGTCAACCCACAGAGAGTTGGAGAACTTCTGAAACCAAGTTTTATTATATGGGGTGTCTATGGGGCTGAGAGGAGCCCTGAAGGCAAGGTCAGCAATATGAAATCACCAGGCACTCCTCAGGAGAAAGATAGGATTTTCTACTCCCATAAAGAGATAAAGTCATAAAAAAAAGAATTACAGTCTCAGACACGCACAGGGGCAGTTCTGAAGAAGAACTGACTCAATGGCAGTGTATTTTTATATGAGGCTTAAGTGAAGTGTTAATGTTAAAGACGTTTGTGGTATCATAAGCCTTTAACTAGCAATTGTCCCAAATTGTCACTTTTCAAGAAAGACTATTTCTCAAGTAGAAAGAAAATGTTTTGGAAATGATGATGGCAACATATGTACAAATGTGCTTGATAACACTGATGTATAGATTGTTATAAGAGCTGTAAGAGCCCCCAATAAAATGATTTATTAATTTTTTTAAAGAAAGATTATTTTTGTAAGGTTACACTATAATATTGGGTAGATCCTAGTGGCGCAAAGAGTTAAACGCTTGATGAATATGATCAAAAGGTTGGTGGCCTGAACCCACCCAAAGGTGGCTTGGGAGAAAGCCCTGGAGGTCTTCCAAAATGTCACAGCACAGTTCTACCCAGCAACACAGGTGTCACTGTGAGTTAGAGTCAGCTCAGGGCCAATTGATGGTACAATCGCATTTCACAGACTGCGTAGTAGAAAATGAGCAAATCGTTGGGATAACCCAGAGTTCTGCCTGAGCAGTAACTGTGAGTGCAGAATTCAAATCTAGTGTTCTGGGGATTCACACCAGCTCCCTGGCTCCCTGAACCGGTCCGTGAGACAGCTCATCAAAGCAGGGTGATTGACCAATGAGAGCAAGCTGGACTGTCCCATGTGGGGCGACAAGGTGCATAGAGCTACTTACATGGACCTCAATTAAAAGGACAGAGAATGAAAATCTCAGCCCTGCAGGCCCACGTCTCAAGCGCTCACAGGCATGTTACAGAAGAAACTCAGCCCCACTGTGACAGGTTTGGGCACCAGCTCTCCTGTTAGTTGTCTCGGTCCTCCTTTTCCAGTGTGACGACAGCTGGGAACATGTATGGCTGCGTTCTGTGAGAAGGCGGTACTCTTTTCTCGTGAGGGAGCAAGCGATGTGATTGGGGCTGTGAGAGACTCACAGGGAGGGGTCTTCTACAAAGAGCCTGGGTGGCAATAACTACAAGAAGGAAAGGCATCATAATTTAAAAGACTTCCAATCGGTGAGGTTCAAAATCTATCTTGCGTTTGTTATTTGAATTTCCACCGCAGTTAATACACAACAACAAAAGCTGCTTAACATTTTATCACTTACCTGGCACATGCATGCCTTTTGTGGGGGGTGTTGCCTTCCATCTCTTGCCATCGCTGGTTCTGAAATAAACTTCAGAAAGTTAATAGGCCTGGGCAGCAGTGAGAGGAGAGGAAATCAAAGCTGGGACAGGATCAAAGGGGCAAACAGCTCTCAAGGTGGAAGTAGAGCCATTGACTCCCCCCGGCTGCCTTTTCCTGGGTTTCTCCTTAATAAACACTGTGCCAGGTCTGGGGCTGCAGAAAACAAAGAGCTGGCTGGGGAAGAGGGTACTTAGCACTTAGAAAAGGGAGGCCTCTGTGATATTTGTGGGAGTCAGGCGCAGCTACTGTGGTGGTGGGAGATGGGGAGGAGGAGAAGGGGCCTGTGAATCCTAGGGGCTCTATTCTCACGAGCCCGGGGGTGGGGGTGGGGGGGAGGTGGGCGGGGTGAGGGTGGGGGATTGCAGAGATGTCCCTGGCTACAGAAAAAAATGATGACTTAAAAAAATTTTTTTTTTCTGATTGCTTGCCTTCTGCACTGAAGAAAAACTAAGCGGGTTTGCTTTTTGGTGAAGTTTGACACAGCAGAGTGGCTTCCCATTCAACAATGTCTACCCCAGTTGACGTGGTGGTCTCTTTACAGTGCATTCTCATTCTCTGCATTCGGATTCTGATTGCTCATGTCTACTACGCTAGTTTTTCTGGCCCCCTAGCCTTCTCGTCCTCCTTTTAAAGTGACTGTTGACCATTTGGTCCCATTTAGGTGATTTAAACATTTTTTTATTCTGACTCATAGCAACCCTACAGGGCCAGGTAGACCTGCCCCTAACATTCATTCATTTATTTATTTATATGAGCATAGTACTTATGGGTGATATTGATTGTTTAGCTACATGGGAACTTCAGGGGTTAGTTCAAGGCTTGAAGAATATGGCAGGTGTGGTGGAGGTGGTCGCGCGCACGTGTGTGTGTTAGGAATTTGAGGTTCTGTCGCACATTTTTCTCCCATTCTACCAGCGTTCATCTCTTGTGGCCCTGATTAGAATGGGAGGTAAGTAGTAGTAGTAGATGGGCACCATCTAAGGTTGGTTTGGGTTTGTTTTTTTTGTCTCAGAGCAGATGAAACCAATTGTATGCTTTTTTTACTGCCTGCTTTCCTCTTGCATTGTCACTTGGAATTACTGGCCTTCTTGCCTGGTACGAGATGCTCTCCGAGCTCAAACCACATGAACTAGACGCTGCCCAGCTACTGCTCTGAACCAGAGAACACCGGAAGGCCCTGAACAGAGTGGGAGACAATGTGGAACTAGCCTCTAACTCCTAAAAGAAGACCAGGCTTGCTAGCCAGATGTAGACTGGTGGAACCCCTGAGACTTAGACTCTTTGTCACCCTCCATGCCCAGAACTGAACCCACTCCTGGCCTCAATTTTCAGGCAAACAATGGCGAGGTCTAGAACATAAACAACAGCATTAGGGTGGTCTTTACACATTAGAGTAACCAACCACCTGAGGTTACAGGGTAGCATTTGCCTCCAGACGAAGCTGGGAGGGCGGCAAGGCTCCAGACAGAGAGAGGAATGGAAGTGGGGAGCACAGGGAGGAGACGGGACCCAGAGGTTGCACTGTGAGGATGGGGGACAATGACATAAACAAAACTGGTCTGAGCGGAATGAAAACCTCTTTGTTCTGGAAACCTGCCTCCCATGCCCAATACAAAATTAAAGAAAGAAAGAAAGCTCTCTGAGGAATTGTCTTTACCTTACCCTCTTTGTGTCTGTTTGAACCGCTGTTACTCACAGACCAAGTATACATAATGACTCACAGCTCTCAGCCAATCAACGGCGAGGGGGAATGCACATCGAACCTCAGAGGGCTCGGCTAACTTTGTGCCTTGGTCAGCCACTGACTTGCTCCTATAAGCCTATGAAAATGCAGTTTGCTTGTTCAGGTGATTTACCTTAGGGAAATACCTTGCAATGGGTATTTCTGAGCATACTACCAAGTATCAGACTCTTGGAATTTGCAGCTAGGGAAACAGAGTTATAAGGGAATTGCAAATAGAGCCAAGCCTGTGAGTGTGGGAACTCGCTCGCAGGACGGTTTTTGTTTTCTGGGTCTTGTAACTTTTCTCCCTTTGACAGAATGCAGTCTGACCACTTTTTAAAAAACGGCTGTTCGTGGAAAAGGATCGCTTTTTACTCCTTCTCTTGCAGGTCTACACAAGCATTTGCTTTCACGAGTTCTACTGTCATCATTGTCTATTTGCAATTGAGTAAGGAAACTAGAACTTGGATTCAGTGACAAATCAGGAGCCCGGAGTGAACTCCACCTCCAGGCAACACCTCCCACTCCCCACCCCGCAGGATCAGAGTGGAACTGGGCTCCCCAGGGCTGTCAGGCTGAGAGGAGACTGCCAGGTGAGTCTTCCGAGGGGCCTCTGCGTGAACTCGAAAACCCAAACTTCGTTAGCGGCTGAGTGAATGAACCGTTTGGAAAACCACTTATTGTTTTACGTGGATTTTTGTTTGTTTGTTTTTAAAGAGAGGTGGAAAGCAGCGTTATTTTCACCAACAGGAGTGAATGCACTGGTTTTCAGAGACCTTACAAAGGCTTACCTGTCCCACACCTGCCCATAACCTCCCAAGAAAACTGGGAAACTGAGTACCATGGTGAAGCAAGATCTGTTCCCAGATACCTTACATTACAGCCTCGGCTTTAACAAGTTTTGTTTGTTTGTTTGTTTGTTTTTGAAGGGACTGGCGGCACTACTATTTAGTTACAGTCTCCGGGTGATGAACATCTGATGATGCACAACTTTTCTTTAATTTAAAAATTATCATTTTCATATCTTACACCGCCCGCTGCCTCCCTTCGCCCACATTGTTCGTCCCCCTGGGGAGGGGGTGGAGTTATAAGTCAATCATTGTAGTGGGTTCCCTGTTTCTCCCCGTTACCCTCATGGTATCGCTACTCCCTTTCTTGGTCCTAAGGGGTTTATCTGTCCTGGATTCCATGTGTCCAGAGCTCTTATCTGTACCCGTGTACATGCTCTCTTGTCTAGCCGGATTTGTAAGGTAGAACTGGGGGGAGGAAGCATTAAAGAACTAGAGGAATGTTGTGTGTTCTATAGGTGCTATACTGCACCCTGTCTTGTTCTTTTCTTGTAACCCTTCTGTAAGGGGATGTCCAAGTTGTCTACAGATAGGCTTTGGGTCTCCACTCCGACCCCCATCATTTGCATTGATATCTTTGGGTCTTTTGATGCCTGATGCCTTATCCTGTCGACACCTTGTGATCACACAAGCTGGTGTGCTTCTTCCAGGTGGGCTTTGTTGCTTCCTTGCTAGATGGCTGCTTGTTTAACTTCAAGCCTTTAAGACCCCCAGACTGTATCTTTTAATAGCCAGGCACCATCAGCTTTTTTCACATTTACTTAGGCACCCATTTTGACTTCAGCAATCTTGTTGGTAAGGTGAGCATCACAGAATGCCAGGTTATTAGAACAAAGTGTTCCTTGCATTGAGGGAGTACTTGAGTAGAGATCTGATGCCTGTCTGCTACCTTAATACTTAACATTTAAATATATGTACATAGATATATTTCCCTATATATTAGTATATTTACATGTGTTATGTCTATATTTATACTTTGTTAAATGTCTTTTGCCTCCTAGTTCTTTCCTCTATTTCTTTTTACTTTCCTCCTGTTTGACCTTCATTCGACTATCATGTTTGACCTTCATTCGACTCGCAGTACTCTCTCTCGACTACATTGCACTTGATCAAACCCCATGTATAACTCTTATTAGGCTTTTTTTTTTTTTTAGGTTTTCATTGTGATTTTGCACTTGCCCTTTAATATGTTATACAAATCTTCCCTCACTTTGAAATGATTGAACCAGCCCCTACTTACAAATTATTTTATCACAATCATATTCACTTGCTGCTCATGTATCTTTTAAATCATTCAAAGGCTTTGAACCTGTTCTTGCACTAACTCACTTACTATCACTGCTAATGAATCAATTCCGACACATACTGACCCTTTAGGACAGAGTAGAACTTCCCCTGTGAGTCCAAGACTGTAAACGCTTTACACGAATAGAAAGCCTCATCCTTCTCCTTTGGAGCAGCAGGTAGTTTCGAACTGCTGACTATGTAGTTAGCAGCCCAACGCATAGTTCAAGAGGGGCTCTGAACTAAAGCGTGGCTAAGCAAGAAACATGTACTTGTTCTGACTTACCTGCAATGAGACTTAAAGATACTTAAAGAACTGGGTTTGTTCAGAACCAGGGGACTAGCTGTTGCTGTGGTTAAGTGCCACTGAGTCAGTTCTGACTCATTAGGACTCTGTACACAATAAAAACACTGCTTGCTCATGCACCATCCTCACCATAATGGTTGTGGCCACTGGGTTGGTCCATCTGGTTGAGGGTCTTCCCTTTTGTGCTGACCAAGCTTGATGGACATTTGCATTACTAAGCACAATGATGGTGTCCAGGGATTGGTCCCTCAGGATAACATGTCCAAAGTACTTGAGACGAGGTTCGCCAGTCTGCTACTAGGAGGCACTCCGACTGTCCTTCCAAAAGGTGTTTGTTCCTTTTCTGGCAGGCCATGGAACGTGTGGTCAATATTCTTTGCCAGTACCCTGACTGAAAAGCATGAGCTCCTTTTCAGTGCTCCTTAGTCACTGTCCATGTTTCACACGCATATGAGGTGAGCAAAAACACCGTGCTGGAGTCTGGTGCACCTGAGTCCCGAAAGTCACATCTTTGCTCTTCAATACTATAGAGAAGTCTGATGCAACACATTTGCCCAGTGCAATATGTAGTTTACTTTCTTGACTGTTCCTTCTATAGATATCGATTGTGGATCCCAGTAAAACGAAACCTTGACAATGTCAATCTTTTCTCCATTTATCATGATGATGCTAATTGGTCCATTTGTGAGGATTTTTGTTTTGTGTTGTGTCTTTAATCTTCATCAGTTAGTGCTTCAAATCCTGTTTGCTTTCACAAGTAAGGTTGTGTCAGACGTATGTCAGGTTGTTAACAAGTCTCCCTCTAATCCTAATGCTATGTTATACACATATATATTCTTTATTTTTATAGAGACTCTTTTAGAGTTCTTCTTCATATAGTCCAGCTTCCTGGAGTATTTTCTCAGCACACAAATTAAGTAAGTACAGTAAAATAATACAACCCTGATACACACCTTTCTTGATTCTACACCATGCAGTACCCCCCTACTCTATTGGAATGACTGTATCTTGGTCTACAAACTGATTCCACTTGAGCACAATTAGGTATTCTGAAATTCCCATTCTTCATGGTGTTTTCCATAACTTATGAGCCATACAGTCTAATGCCTCTGCATAGTTAATAAAACACAGGCAAACATTGTTCTGATAGTCTCTGCTTTCAGCCAAGATCCACCTGATGTCAGCAGTGATATCGCTCATTCTACGCCCACTTCTGAACCTGGCTTGAATTCTGGATGCAGCTACTGCAATCATCTTTGAATTCAGCAAATTCAGAAATCATTTTGAATTCAGCAAAAATTTACTGACATTGGATATTACTGATAATGCTCACTAACTTCTGCATTTGGTTGGATCACCTTTCTGTGGAATGAGCACATTCAGTTGGCCAAGTAGCTGTCTTCCAAATTTCTTGACATAGAGGAGTATTCTATCTGGTTGTTTAAACATCTCAATTGGCATTCTGTCAATCCCCTTCCGTGCAGTTTAGACTTTGGTCCTTAATCGAATGCTATTTCTTGAAATGGCTGGATATTGCACAGGGACTGCCTGTGTACTGCTAATTAGACTTCAAATATCTGTACAGCAGAGCAGACCTTACCTTGCACACTCTTTTCTTTGAGTTTTTACAACTATCTTTTTGAGAAGCTTTACACTATACATTTTATCCTGATTTCAGTAATTTTTAATAATGCCCTTTTTCTTTTCCACGATCCATTCAAAAGACCACATTGCATTGCATCACAGGAAACTAGTTGCACTTGTGGTTGTTGTAGAGTGGGTCCCTGAATCATCCTGACCCCAAGCACCAGGATAAAGTGCTGCCTGTTTTTAGGTCATCCCAGGGATGGGTTGTGGATCAGCCTGTTGTGATTCAGCGGATTGTTGTGGGTTAACTTTTAGAAGTAGATCGCTAGGCCTTTCTTCCAAGTCTTACTTAACCTTAAAGATGCATTGAAACCTGTCCAGCATCATAGCAACCCATATGTCTCCATTAACAGGGGTGGTGATTGTGCATGAAGTACACTGGCTGGGATTCAAATGTGGTCTCCTGCATGGTTGGTGGGAATTCTACTGAGCATCCACTGTCCCCATCAAAAAACTAAACTTAAAATATATTACAAGAGTTCATGCATGTGATTTTTAAAAAGTATCAAAAAGGGGAACCAGAGATTATAAAAGTCTGCCTCGCTAAACCTTAACTCTCAACTCTCAACTCTGCCTCGCTAAACCTTAACTCAAACCCTTGGTTTCCACTGTAGGCCCACAGCTAGCAATTTCAGCATGTACGAGCACAAGCAACAAAAACATCATTATAGAGCAAAGGCTGGAGAAAATGGAAGTGGCTGGACTCTCATTTCAATATAAAAGCCGATAACACAACAAATGATTATAGAAAATAATGTCTGTGGTATCTGTAGGGAAGATTATAAACAAACCCCAAGTTGAGAGCTAACATTTCTGACCAACAGCTATGAAAAGAGAAAAGACAGTCTCATGATTACATTGCTTTCCCCAAACCATGGCAAACTTCCATTTGCTGGCTAACTATCCACAGACCTGTTCCCCCTGGTCTTCCACTAACAGGCAAGCTCTGAATTCGCTCACGGCAAACAGAAGCCGAGAGGAAAGAGCCTTGAACAGAGGCCCATGGGAATTTCCAGAGAACACGATGGAGAATCCCCAAGCACCCGTTCCTTGGGCAGTTTCTGGGTTGCTGTCATCTCTATTTCCCCTGCTCACCTGGGGAGGGAGGCGGGTCCGGCGGGGTGGGGGGTGTGTGTTACTCCGAGCTAGCCTGTTTTGCAGTAGGCTAGGGCATGGGAAGCCTTCCATTTACACTGGAATCTGGTGAAGCGCTGAGGGAGTAAGCGAAAGCTGTAAGGCCATTTTTTCTTTATTATTTTTTTAAGGCCATTTTTTCTTGCATGTCTTTTAACCTTTCCAAGATGGACTTATTTTGTTTGTTAGGTTTGGCTGATTAAAACTTTTTCAGCATAGGATGCATGCTGAGTAACCAAGTTATGTTAAATTTTCCTTAGGGAAGATGGATTTTGATAAATAGTATTGCGAATTATGTGTTCCCCCCTGGACTCTGGAGGTAGGCTAGGTAGGATGAGGTGTAGGAAAAAAGGATATTTTTTAAAAGGATTTATTCTTAACAAATCCTATTGTGTGAAACTTTTGTTAATTGAGTAATACAGAAAGGCCTGCAATGGCTACACACAATTCTTTTTCAAGCCTCCTTCTTGCCACTGGTGCTTTCTCCATGCCACCTTGTAGGTCCCTGGACAGGTAAATGCTCCCCAGCCTATCAGAGCCCTGTGCCATTTGGCACCCCTGGTCACTCCTGCTTCTTCTTCACAAGGAGGGAGGGTCTGCCTATTCTTTTGATTTCCTGGCCCATAGTAAGTAGCTTTAGGAAAGGGAGCCAGAGTAAAGCTGGTCACATTTGCCCCACTGGTTACAAAATACTGTAAACAAAAATTAGCATAGTGCTCTTACCAAAACACTGGTGGGGGGCTGGGGGGCAGCGGGGTGGGTAGGGAGCAGCTGGCAAACAAATGTAGAAGTCATGCAATAATCTGGGTAAAGATATGGTATTGCGCTAGAAAGGAAGTTATTCACTTGCAAATTATATCATCACTGGAAGTCATAAGTTCCAAATTACACAGAGAAAACCATACTCCTATGTGCACTCAGAACAGCAGGATACAGTGTCATCAAACTTCCCTTCACTCGTAAGCATTCTTCAGTCATACGCACGAGCTATCTATCAGTTGGCAGCACATACCATATGTGGCACACCAGCGTCCTATGATACAAAAACCAAAACCAAACTCACCGCCATTGAGTTGATGGAGACTCACAGTGACCCACAGGACCGGGTAGAACTGGCTCTGTGGGTTACCAAGACTGTAACTCTTCATGGGAGCAGAAAGCCTCCTCGTTGTCCAGAGAAGCAGCTGGTGGGTTCCAGCTGCTGACCTTGCAATGGATAACCACCACACCACCAGGGCACAGGACACAAGACAAGCAAACAAGGGACACGAGCACAGACACATCCCACTGGTCATGAAAGGGATTTCAGACAACTGGGGGAGTCCTTGGGTGGTGCAAATGGTAATGGGCTGGCTTAGTCAAAGAAAGGTTAGAGCCTACTTCCGAAAGAGCACCGATTCCAAACCCAATGGCTTACAGTTGTGTATAGACACGAGGTCTCCGTGAGTCAGTCAATTCCACAGCAACTGTCTTTTTTTCCTCTAGTAAGACTGATATATTGGACCATGTGATTCACAGAGTTTTCATTGGCTGAGTTTTGGAAGTAGGTTGCCTATTTTTCTTCATAGTCCATCTAGTAAAACATATGTTCTCAAGCTGATTAAGCCTATCACACCCTTTTCAGGGGGGAAAAAAGGACCCAGTTTTCTCCATGACAAAGAAAAACTTTTGTCCAATAGCCCATCCTCCAGAATAAAGTGTAGGTATCTGCTTTTGCAGCCTCCCTCTACAGTTCCAGATCCCTCCAGGGGGTGCTATTACCCACTTTGGCAACCACTATTTTAAAAGATCCACTGAATCCAGCAAAGGAGTAGCACGCACGTCTCCACGGGAAGCTTAAACAGTAGCTGCACTGAGGTGCGCTGGCTGGAAAGCCATCCAGGACCTCCTGCATGGGAGGTGAGAATTCTAATCTGGATGAAAGAATGCCCAAACCAAACCAGTTGCTGAGCCACCCTACAGGACACAGTAGAACTGCCCTATGGGGTTTCGAAGGCTGTCACCTCTGTGGGACGGAGCCCTCGTGGCCATCTGAGTTAAGCATTAGACTGGGAACTGCAAGGTCAGCCATTGAGACCCACTGGCAGCACCTTGGGAGAAAGATGAGTTTGCTTCTATAAAGCTTTTAAAACTCAAAACTCGCTGCCATTAATCAAATCCGTCTCAGTGGCCCTATAGCACAGGGTTTCCAAGACTAAACCTTTACAGGAGACAGACTCAGCTTTCTCTTGCAGAGCAGCTGGTAGGTACAAACCCTTGACTTTGTGGTCAGCAGCTCAACTCCTGCCCCACTCTGCCACTCGGGCGCCTTCCTTAAAGTCTCAGACATCCTCTTTAGGTTTGCTATGAGTTGGTTCAACTTGACTGCAGTGGCTTTGGTTTGGGGCGTAATCTTTATAAAAGCCACATATTTCCCCTGCCGAACACTGAGGTTTGAACTGCTGACCTTCCAGTTCACAGCACTGAATGAGTGAACTATAGCCACAGCAACCAGCTCCAGGCCTCCAGTGACCCAGTGAACCAGGAGAAGAGCTGAGGCGCCACCCTGCTGCTGAGGGTGGCAGGGGAGCTCAGCAAGGCCCAGATGAGGATGGAGGCTAGCGTGCTACAACAGTGGCTTGAGAAACAGTTGGGCCTTTCTCTGTACGGTACTGTGAAATAGTTCTTGATCTGAACACTGGGATAAGGATAGCTACTTTATTTTACTTTCTAACCGTCTATGGGCACTTCATCCACATATCATACAATTCAATAGTTCAACCATATTAAGAAGAGTTGTACAATCTTTACCACAATCAATTTTAGAACATTTTTTTCCCTTGAACTCGTTCGCATGTAAATTTTTTCAATTTAGGCAAAAATATACACAACATTCTCCAATTCAACAACTTCTACGTGTATAATTCAGTGCCTTTGATTATGCTCCTTGTGTTATAGAACCATTATTTATAACCCTCTCTAAAGTGTTCCAATGCCATTAAATTGAACTCAATGCTCCTAAGCAAAAAAACTCTCTCTTACCCCCATGGTCAAGTTTGGTTTCTTTATTTTCTTGATATAATATTCACATATCATACACTTCCATAGTAAAACTGCTTCCAAAAAGATCAGCATATACATCATAATACACCAGGAGCAGGAAGCCTGCCTATCTCTGACCCTCCGTAATCAGGCCTGGCCCTCCTTTTGCAGCAGCTCCAGAGCAGCTGAGGTAACTCAGAGAGCACACTTAATGAGTGAGCGAGAGATCAGCTCCTTTCTCAAGGGCTTCATCGTTTAGTGCAGAAGCAGGCCCATCAGCCATGCCTGTGGTACCAATCAGGATAAAACGGGGCAGAACCACTGTCAGTGAGCCCAGGAGACTGAGGAAGGGCAGGCGATGGATGTGTCCAGCCAGCCCCTCAGGGCCGGGGTACCTCCAGAAAGTCTACAGCACAAGTCTGCTCAATGCAAGTCTATTTCTAATCCTACTGGCCTTGGGGATCCTAAAGAAACTTCCAGGGTCCACCCCTTCCCCCTTCTCAGGGTGAGTTTACCACCCCCTTTCAACTGAGGTCCCTTTATCTGTGCCCCCTCCTTCTGACTGGAATGTGTTAGGGAAGCTAGGGGAGGCACAAGGCTGGGCTGTTTAACAAACCTGGTACAGGGTCTAGCACATAGCAGGGGGCAGAAATAAATACCTTTGATGATGACTGCGGGGGGAACCCAGAACGGCGGGCTAGGCTCTGAGACCAATCTGAGTGGGTGATCAGTTCCGCCCCCCCAAGAGGGAAACTCTCCCCAAAGTGCCCCCCACCCACGCACTCCTGCCCCTCGAGGCTGCCCCTCCCCAGCAAACCTTCGCTGGGGGATGTTGATTGCGGTGGGTGGTGGGGCGGATGGGCTGGGGAGGGAATGCGAGGGGGCCCGGGCCCAAGTTCACGCCTCTTCCCAACCCTCTGTCCCACGGTCAGCGGAAGCGATTATTCCCCACCGGCGTCTGGCGGGGGTGGGGGCGGGCTCGCACCCTGAGAAGGCACGGGCCTCCCCAAGACCACCTCTTTGATGGTGCCGCCACCCCTGCCCCCGGGCATGTATAACTAGGGGGCGGCCCCCTCCCTCCCGGGCATGCGAACACTGGGCTCGCGTCGCGATGGCCACAGCAGAATCCAACCAGTTCCAGTTAGGGGACCGCGC
>NW_022111324.1:75565823-75579856 GCF_000313985.2 Echinops telfairi
GCGTCGGCGCCCGCCGCGAGCCGGGCCGCCTCGTCGGGGTCGCAGCGCCGCAAGCGCACGTCGTTCAGCGCCGAGCAGCTGCAGCTGCTGGAGCTGGTCTTCCGCCGGACCAAGTACCCCGACATTCATCTGCGCGAGCGCATGGCTGCACTGACCCTGCTCCCCGAATCCAGGATCCAGGTGAGCAGCCGGGCCAGCCATGGAGGGAGGCGCTGGGAGAAGTGGGGGCCCCGGCCTCGTGAGGCCAGACCCCAGTGCCCACTTACTCTGGGCAACTTACTCTGGGCAAGTTACTTCCCTGGAGCTTCGGCGTCCTGGGCTGTAAAATAGGACCAACTCCAGTATTTAGGGAGCAGTCCCGGTGGGTGGGGTAGTGGTTCCGCACTGGGCTGCAATCCACAAGGTCGGCAGTTTGAAACCAGAGGTTTTACTCCCTTAAAGAGTGAGTCTCGGAAACTCACAGGGACAGTTCTGCCCTATCGGGTAATTGTGTCACTGGATGGCAGTGCATTTTGGTGAACAGTACCTACCACCCTGTCCCACGGTCAGCGGAAGCGATTATTTCCCACCGTCGTCTGGCTTACATGAAGTAGTTCAGGCAACGCACACATTAAGAAGTATAACACGTGCCTGCGAGGTTAGCTGACACTCAGAAAAGTACCAAAAGAAAGTCCACTTACTCATCGCGGGCAGGAGTCCGAGGAGGTGCAGTTGGTGTTTGAGTTTGGAATGGAAGCTGAGCAAGGACTGGGCTGACTGACTGACTCAGTGATTCGTCTCTCACTTTCTCGGGAGATTGTGGTTCAAAAGGATATGTATAGTATCTTTGTGTAAGCCAGAAGCATTTGCAAGGTCTTGCTTTCTTGTCCTTTGAACCAACCTCTTGCCTTAAAACAAAAATCTCGTGCAACCTGCTTTTACTGCCTAATTTTTTAATTTAGCTTCGTGTTGAAGAGAAGCCTTTTTGCCTATTAGTATCACCCTGGACTGTATCCAAGTGCAGTGTTGTGTACATAGAAAAACAAAACTGAAAACACACCAGGTGCCATTGAAGACCTATCTTCTACTTCATGATCCACTTGTGGTGATCCCATCCGGGAGATGGGCGCAGAGCTGCCAGTGGCTGGGAGCTTTCAAAAGTCGATTGCCAAGATCGAAACTGTCAAATGTTCTGTCAGTAGCTGACTGTTTCTCCACTTGCACCACCAAGTTTTAAGTAGAAGCCCTCATTTTCACACTGGAAGAGAATTGGTTTCTCTGAATCCCTGGTGGTAATTCGTGTCACTTCCAACAGCTGGCAGGAAGGCTCCTACGAAGGACCTAGTCTCTATTTGAGGGGCGATGGTGAGCAGGCCTTTATTCACAGAAGTGAAGTCCACTGGGCAAAACATCTCGATTGATTTGACTAAAAAGTATATAGAACTTAAAAAAAATGATTTTCGCAATCATTTGAACATGTATCATCTTCAACTGTACCCAAAACCAAACTCACTGCCATCACGCATACTGACTCAGTGATTCTACAGGACAGAGTAGAACTGCCCTGTGAGTTTCAGAGGCTAGCACTTTATGGGAGTAGAAAGCCGTCTTTCTGCCGTAGAGTGAATGGTTTTGAACTGTGGACCTTGTTCCAATGCTTAGCTACTACACCACGAAGGCTCCTTGTTTTAAGTGTAGTAATTAAAAAAAATTTAATCACAGTTTTCCTGTACTTTATTTAAACTTTTGTGTAGCCTGTTTTTGTGAAAATTCTAAATACTCATTTCAAATGTCCCTACAGCAGACAGCTGATAGAAACAGGCATTATTCTAATTGTGCTTATGGGAATGGTGAGGCGGGGAAAGCCAGGTGCTCTGCATCTCTGAAAATCACAGCAAGTGTTTCAACTGGAACTTATGATGATGAACTATGAACACAATAAGCGGCATAAGTACTCCAACCAAGAGCAGTTGTTTTCTCCCTCTTCCAGGTGTGGTTCCAGAACAGGCGTGCCAAGTCAAGGCGTCAGAGTGGGAAATCCTTTCAGCCCTCAGCCAGGCCAGAGCTTTTCCTCAACCACTCTGCTCCTGGAACAGATGTGAAATGTTTGAAGCCCCAGCTGCCTCTCCAGGTGGATGTGAACTGCCTACTTGATCCCAACAGGCATGGAGCAGACTTCTCTCATCCTAGCTCCCAAGGCCAGCAGAGTTTTGACACCTATTCCTCTCTCCCAGAAGACATTGATTCAAAGCGGGGCTCATGGGAGGGACACATCTTTTCTGCCTTTGGTAATTCTTGAAGATGCTGGGAGAACTCAGGCTGAACTCAGAGAAGCCATGACTGCCGGCCAGACAGGCATACATCAGAATACTGTACCTTCTGGCTTTCATGTTAAGGACACTTTCATGATAAAGGTTGACCGTGGTTTCTGATGACTACTTCTCACCTTTGACGGCTCTTCTCCTTTCACCCTATGGCCTGGTCACACCCCCAGGGAGTCTGACACTTATTTTACCTCTGTATTTCCATATTTAGTTCCATTTACATTCTGTTCCTCCTTGCCAGCCCTATTTTTATTTTGGGGTGGGTGCTGGTTGTTCAGAACTCATTATCTTTTCACAAGAGTCCTCAACGTCACTCAGTTCCCTCTTACGATTCCATCTTCTCATGTTCCCTCCAAAGCTTATAACCTTAAACTGAAGGAGACATAGCTTCTTCAACAGTCATTCTATCACCAAGATTTGTTACTTAAAACAACTTTGGCCCATCACCTTTACATTTAACTAGCGCTCTGATGACCAACCACATGACCCCAAGAACCTCGTTTCCCAACTGTTCTTTACGATGGCCTTGAGAATTCTAAAGGTAGCTTTCAATCGCAGCCACATTATGAAAACCCTGTTATTCTTACAAATAACCACCGACAATGTCTAGCATACAGGACAGTCATGTCAACCTTCTCACGGCCTCCCAATCACTGGAGCTATCTCAAAATCCAGTCCTTTCAGTTTGGGAGTGCAATCACTACCTTTCTTTTAAAACGCTCATTACCCCCTCTTTCTGAAGAGTGAAAATCTCTCTAGCCAATCTTGATTTTGTACTTATGAAGTCAGCCACTCCAGGACAGCTCCTAGCACTCGTTAGAGCACTTCTGTGCAACTCCAGTGGATTCTCCCGACTTCTTCACAAGTGTAACTCTATTTAAATGAGTTCGCTCCTTTAGACAACACTTGTTCAGTACCTATCATGTAGCTCTAAAAACTATTTCTAAAGACCCCAAACTGAAAAACAATAGGAGTTTCTGCAAAGGTAGCTTGAAGTACAATCAATATCTTGGCAGCATGTCACTGTGCTGAGAAGCTTGCCTTGGTTAAAAAAATGTATATCTACTCCTTGGAAGTTGAGTAACACATTTGTAAGTATTTTGGGACTCTTTTTCTTTCCCAATTTGTAAATTTTCATGTATGAATGTGAATATTCAAAAATGAAAAGTTTTGGTATTTTGAGGTTTCTGATTTCCCTTTATCTGTATTATGAGGTTACGGTAGGTAAGGGTTCACTATGCGCCGTGGCTTCAAGTAGGCTCACGGGGGCCATGGCAAGGCCGGGGCATCAGGACAGGATGGCCAACCTTAGAAGAGTCTGAACTATACTCAATGCTTTTAAGGTTACATATGCCAGTTGTACTAATTTCCAGAGTTATTAAAATGATTTGTAGTTTTTAGAGTAGCAAATCCATGATTAAAAACAACCAGAATGTAATTTAGTAGCAAATTGGACTTTTGAACCCTTTGAAAATTGCCCCAAACAAAAATGAATACTAAACATTTGCTGGTGTTATTTTAAGTGCTTACTATGAGCCACACACATGGTGGTTGGGGCCTATGTAGGAGTGGCAAGGAGGTCTCACAATCAGTGTTTCACATTTATACTTGTGACATGGCCCAACAAAATGCCTCAAGTACACCTACAGAGTTGAAAAATATGTAACATTTTAAACATAAAGCCCTCCAAGAGTCACATTAAAACCTGTATTTAATTGGATTATTGCATTTATATTGTGTTAAACACTAGTTTTCCAAATGAACAATTAAACTACACTTACTGTAAGTATTAGGTTTCTAATTTTTTTAAATGGTGAGATTCTCTAAAATCAGAAGTGGCCAGTACTTCTCTCAAATTTTAATAGTCCGTAACTGCTAAATGTTGCTGGCATCATGTATTTCATTCTTACAGTTATGATAAAAGAAATGGACTATTATTCCCATTTAAAAAACTAGCTAGCAAATTAAATAAATAAAAACAAACCCAAAAAACTCTAGCTGGCAAGTGGTGTGGCCACGAGTCAATCTAGGATTAGCTCAGCTCTTTACTCGCTATCTATGACCAGATGATGACATACATCAAAGTGGCCTTTGGAGTCAGGGTTAACAAAGTAATGTGAGAGGGTTAGACTAATATCCCCAGACAGACTTTCTACACCCAAATGAGTATTGTTTCACATTTCAAAGCAATCATTGAAGCCTGCACTCTTACTTTGACAACACCAACACCATCTAGAGCTCTTTTCCCAATATTTAATTGATGCATATGAACACTGGGCCTGGAGTAAAGTGGGGAGCACAACTCCAAAAGGACTCTAAAAGCTCACTCTAAGAAATAAGGACACTGCAAATGTGACAAGCAGTGGAAGGAGAGGACCTGGAGACACTGTAATGGATGCGGATATGGTGGTTGTAAGATGCAGGAGGTGCGTGGATATGAGAAAAACATTTCATAGGCAAATTATTTTGATAAACTCAATGGTAGTGAATCTGAAAATTGGAACTATATAGTTTAAAATAATTCAGAATAAAAGCTACATAAATAAAAAGCAAGTGGTGTGTTTGTTGGCTCAATTTGGTTTAAATAAGCTATGGCAGCACATTCAAACCAATGTACAAATGACTATTCTAAATGATAGATTTCTACTTCCCTATACAGAAATTTAAAATGTAAATATATTTTTTCAAAACAATCCCAGCTGCCAACACGATGGCACTGAAAACTTGAAAATACTTAATTTAACTGATTAAATAAGTATAAAATAAGGTGCTGTTTAAGTGAAACTTTAAAAATGTAAAAGAAAAACATTAAAAAAATATTTGCTTAATTCTAGAGGGAATGTAAGGGGTAACCCCGCCAAAAAAAACCCAGGAATTTTTTTTCAAAGTTTAGCATTAAAAATTTTTTTTTACAAGACAATCTTATCACCTTCGATGTACTCTCCATTACACCTAATACATTTGTCAGATCTGTGATTCCATTCTTAGAAACATTTTTTCAAACTAATCTGTCTGGATGGCTGATCACATGTGCCTCCCTCGTTTTTTCTTCACCTCTTCTACATTGTCAAATCGCTGTCCTTTCATTTCCCTCTTCATTTATGGAAACAAAAAAGTCCCCCGGGGCGAGGCCAGGTGAGTAAAGTGCATGGGGCAAGAGATGCATGCTGTTTTTGCCAAAAACTGAGATGGCTGTGTGAGCAGGTGCATTGTCATGGTGGCGAATCCAGTCCCCCATCTGCTACAAATCAGGCCTTTTGTGCTGCACACTGTCATGCAAGCTGTTCAGAGCCTCTAACCAGACAGCTTGATGAACAGTCTGACCTGGGGAACCAACTCCAAACGCCCTGCACAGTCGACGTTCTCATCCATCGGGCAGTTGGTGGACGTCCACAATGAAGTCTGTTATCAATTGACATTTCTTTCACCTTTTTGGAAAGGAGAAAACCACTCATACACTTGAGTTTTCCCACAACACTGTCCTTGTAAACTGTGTTCAACATCACAACAGTTTCTGTGGCATTTTTCCCAAGCAGGAAACAAAATTTCGCAGCAACATGAAGTTCGCTTAAATCGGCCATCACAAAAATGAGATTGCAGCGAAAATGCCTTTACGAAAAAAAAATTCACTGTGATCAAAGAACCTTCCCAGGCAATGCCAGTGGGTGCACGAACTCAGAGTGAGTTGCTCTATGCTCACCTAGAGGGGAAAATGCGAGCTATGAGAGCCCGTTCTGCCTAGCACAATTCCAGTTTTTGGGGAGGGTACCCCCTCCTATATTCACTTCAGTCTTTAACTTGCTCTGTACTATAAGACACAATTGCTTAATGTGATTTACTCAAAGGTGAAAAAAGAAAAATAATTCCATGAAAGTACCATACTTGAAAATTGCTTTATAATGAATCTGTAATTTTTCCCCCCCTGAAAATAAAATTCAGTGAAAATTATAATTCTTCAAAATGGCTTTTTAGTAAAGGAATGTTTATCACTTGTTATATCAATTAAAATTTTAGATATTAATTTCATAGATCAATTTATTTAGAATTACAAGTATCATTGAGAATAAAAGATTTATGCATTTCTTAATTAACATAACAATTTAGCTAAATAGAAACTCTTGCTAAAGTTTTGCAGCGGCACAATACTAACAAAGAATACAGAAGCATTTGTAAACTATACAAAAGTTTTAAATGGAAAATAATCTTGTTTTAAGTTTTATTTTACATTAACATATAAAAAGTCTCATTTTATGAGACATCTGAAGGAATCAAAACCACCTCTACATCTATTTTTTAAACTCCAAATTTGAAAACAATTTAACTTTATAATATTCTATATCAAAACAAAGAAAATTCCAAATACACACTTTGTACAAGGGTTTTCTTTAAAACACCCCCCTCAAATTTTCCCCCTCTCTCCCCAGAAATCCCCAAACCCTTCTGCATTCACAGCACTGGTTATTACATTTGTTTTCCTTATAAAAATCTTTTTACATTTTAAGTTGTGTACTGTTGAATTTTAACCAGTAATCTGGTTTAAAAGTTGTGCAAATAAACAAAAAAATATGAAAATAGTGTTATCAGTCTTTTTTTTCTTTTTTAATAAATCTCATAACAATAGCACTTTTTTTTGCCCTGAATCAATGGGAAAAGACACGCCAAATCCACTGGCTGAAATTCACCACTTTGCAATAATGCTTTTTTCCTGTTCCTTCATTTTTTTTTTCAACAGACAGACAACAAGGTTTTTATTTTTATAAATTATGATAAATTACAATATTTAAAATTATAAAATGATCTGCAGAGCCATGTCACATTACAAGTACATGTCACATACACTAGTAAAGTCCTTATTTTCCACCTCTCTTCCAGTGGCTTCCTTAAAAACAAAACAAAATTAAAGAGTACTTCCACATCTCATGATGGCATCTTTTGAAGACTGAGATGTTGATCAACCGCATCGACTGGAATTACAATTTTCTAGGCAGATTCCATACTGCCACTTACAGGCAAAGAAAGACCATTTTCCCTTCTTGTTCTCCATTGCAGTAGTTGTCTGCACGCATTGGGTCGATTTTATGCACACTTAAGAAATGGCTAACATAATCCGTGAAATGATACTGTGTTCAGACGTTTTCATTTTAAAAGTACTTGCTAATAAAACATACGTAACATAAGCAATGCTACTGCAGCTGAATAAAAAAGAAAAATATAATGCTGGTCAGTACTGTTGGTTTAAGAAGCAGTACAGTATATTAAAATGCCTCATTTGGAAATTTTAGTTTCCCTTGTTTTCCAGCAGTTAGGTATTTGGTATTGGAAGCCTATGTAAAGGAAAAGAACTTCTAAAAAATAATATTCTCTGCAGTTGGAATAATTAAATCTTCTACTCAGTCTCTGTTGGTGTTATTTGCTGCAAAGGCATGTAAGTTTCCCATCTGGCTCAGGCCACTCTGAATATGTGCAACATGGATTTCTACATTATTCTGAAAGCAGCTAAAAAAGGGAAAGGAAATATGATTAGCTACTTTATTTCATACATTGAGAAAAGCACATTTGAAAAGAGAAAAGTTGCATTTTAGTTAGGATGAAACTAAGATAATGAGTTCAGGGAAAGACTGAATCTCTTATATTAGCCATAGTTCTACTTGAGTGCTAGTTGAAAAAAATATGCTCTAACCAAGGAATATGCTGTAAAGGGAAGCTACTGAAGTGCTGGAAAGAGGATTAGCTTTTCATTCACTGGAAAGCTCTACTAAGTTGAATCTCCCTGCTAAACCAAAAATTAATACGAGGAACTTCACAAAGCTCATAGAAAAATTGAATTAAGAAATAATGGAATTGTCCCACAAGTTTTATTTTAATGATCCCTTATATTGTCTCCTGATTCCTTTATCTAAAAAAACATACATGGAATTTCTATTGTCAATAGATTAGATGTAACTGAACAGCTCTTTTAAAATTTATTCACAGGGTGCATTATATGAATTCAGTCACAAATATGTATAACTCTTAAAACTTATCATGGAAATCACTATGAATTTAATATAACAATGATTCAGGTACATCCAATGACTTACCTTATATTAGAAGCATCTATTGTACTCTTGATATCGTTCAATGAATCTGTCAGTGATTTAAATTCAAAGGAATTCAGGTCTCCTCCTTCTGCTAGGCACTGAAAGAAAAATCGTATTTCAACATTTAATCACAGTACAAATATAGACATGAACTTCCTAATATAATGTGCTGACATATCGTTTCTTAGCAACAAGTTAGCATAGTTATTGTTTAGGGTCAAAATTAAGAAATTTTCTTTGACATTTACCTTAATTTGTAATAATATAGCTGTAAGCCTAGAAATTAAGTCTGTAAGATTTTCATTTTCAACACAGGGCTGTCCTGTTGAGGAATTTGCATGCCGAACAATTTCCTGTGCTTCTTCTTCACATCTTCGTCTCATATCTGTGGGTTGATCTGCAGGCTGGAGTCCCTGGTCTGGAGCAAGCTGAATATACATGATTGAAACTTAAGATGTACATTCATAAGGCTACAGTTATCTCTATGTGTGTTTGTACCCTGTTTTCAGATTTGATTTTCATAATACTAGCATTCATAATTAAAATGATGCTCTCTTTTAACCCAAAAGTTTCTTCTTTTATCTAACACTGTTTTCTAAGCTGATGATGGTATGTATGAAGGGGTACCCCCGAAAACCCAAAAGTCCCCCCCAAAGCTATGCATTTAATGTCTTTTACAAAACAACCGTATCATCTTCAAAGTACTCTCCATTACACTTAGTACATTTGTCAAACCTGTGATTCCATTCTTTGAAATATTTAAAAACTCATCCTAAGAATATCTACAAGTGTGACAAAGGATATTTGTACACAGGTATTTTCCCTTTGCTACAAATAATACATGAATGTGGTGAGCATATGGAGGGAAAGCTATGAAAACTTCCTGGGCATAACCAAACACCCCCTTGAGGGAATGAAGTGCTGAACCTCGGGGGTGGGGGGTGGTGGTGGTCAGGACCATAATCTCTGGGAAATCAAGGTCAATTTGCAAAGCATAGTCCACGAAGATTATGTGCTCTATCCTACTTTGGTGAGCAGTCCCCGGGTCTTAAAGGATTGTGAATGATCATCTGAGTCGATCTCCCTGTCTGGAGCAAAGAAGAGGGAAACAATTGAAGACAATGGAAACAGTCCTGTGAACTTGTGGCTCACTCAAACCTCACTCTCCATGTCTATCAGAGCATAACTAGGTGGTGCTCACCTACCGCTACCAGCTATTCAGAAAGGGATCACCTTAGAAAATCCTCGCTAGAGAGAGAGAGAAAAAAAAAGTCCTCAAGAGAGTAGGAGAGAAATGTGGAAAACGCAATGTTTTGTTTAGAAATCATGTTTACCGGTCAGATAAATTGGTGGAACCCCTGAAACAATGGCCCTAGTCACCCTTTCAGGTATAGAAACGGCTCAATTTTCAGCCAAACAACAGTCTCTAAGGGGAAGAGTAAAACTGGTGAGGCACACACACACTTTAGAATAGTTAACCATTTGAAACCCAATTCAAGAGGGCTAGGAAAGGAGGAGGAATGCAAACAGAAAACACAGGAGGAAGTATGATAAGTGGTGTTACAATGAGGGAACTATAATGAACAAGATGAAACAAAGCGTGCATGAATTATTGAATGTAAAACTGATGATCTGCTCAGCAAACTGTCACCCGATTTACTTTTAAAAAGGCCTTGATAACATATGAAAATATACAAGGCCATTTGTCATCAATCCATTTCTTCATATTTTATCAGCTGTGTGATGTGGCATCTTGGACTAATTGGGGGGAACACTGTGTTTTTTTTTAGGAACAATGTGTTTATTAGCAAAACAAGTATTGCTTCTAAGTAACTGACAACCACTATAAATCAATAATAAAAGTAAATGGTAATTGCATGGTGATTCACAGCTGCTATATATTTGCTTTTTTACAACATATCTTAGTGCAGTCAGCATGGCTCTACCTTTGTCATGCCCTACCCTTGGTTTGTTGATATAGTGTCCAGTCATTTCAGTTTTAAATCTGTAAAAATCAACAATCCATGTATTGTGGTCTAAAATACTGCTGTACACAGGTATAATGTCCTTTTCTCAACAGTTTTAAATGCTATACCATTGACTAAATTAATGATATCACCAATGGAATTACCATATTCCCCAGGAGGATCATATATAGTGTCTTCCAATAAAATAATGATGTTTCTAAAGTGAACCAAGAACATATATAAACTATAGAACTATGAATGGATGTTGAGCTCACAATTGTAGCTAGTTATTATGACATGGCTCTGCTTAATGCTTGCCTTCATGAACAGATTACTGAAGATATGAGTAATACACAAAGTGCTAGAGAAAGAAGATGCCTGGCTATGAGAAAGAATAGCATCTGGATCTCAAAGGCTTGTTTTAAAACAAGCAGCCATGCCGTGGGGTCCACTCAAGCTGACCCCCATTTCTGTGACTTTCTGGAGAACCACTTCCTGGACAAGGAGGTGAAACTCCTCAAGAAGCTGGGCGACCACCTGACCAACCTCCGAGAGACTCACCCTCAAACACGACTAGGAACCTGCGGCGCCAGGGGGCTGTCTGCCTCCCCGCTGCCAGCCTCAGCCCTCTGCCTGAAACTGCCGTGCAGCGCCAACGCCCGGGAGCCCCTCTCCCAAGCCAGGGACCAAATGGAAACAATAAGGCTTCCCTTTGCAGCAAAAAAACAAAAAACAAGCAGCATCTAAGTGAGTAAGTACAAGCAAACCACTGAAAAATAAAAGAAAGAAGCACACCAGCCTATGTGATCCAAGGACTGTAAATAATACAATCCAAATCTGGAAGAAGGACGGTATTATATTAGAGCTTAAATTCTGAACACCTGGTTTGGTGGAAGGCTATGAATGAAAACCCAAAATCCATTTGCAGGGTCACCATGTGCATGAAGCTTCCAGTCAGTTACCTCTGAGGATGGACCAGGGGTGTGAATGGTCTTGTGTATCAGAATACATTGTAGGGTGAATTATTACAGATGGAGTTAGGTTAAAATGGGACACCTTGTCATTTGATCTCCCCTTTGACCCACTTTATATTTGTTCTAGTTTTTAATATTACTTGCTTTCTTTTATTGCTGTTATTTGAATTTTTTTCAAAGCCATTTTATTGGTAGTTATACAGATATCCTATCATTCCATAGTTCAATCACATCAGGCAGTACTGTACAATTGCTACCACAATCAGTTCCAAAATATTCTTTTCCTTCTTGAACTCCTTGACATAGGCTCCCTTTCACCCCACCACCATAACAATACGCCCCAGAAACCCTTACTCTACTTGCTGTCCTTAGAGGATCATCAATCCTCTTTTTCATGTACTGAAAAAGATGTAACCCAAATTCAAGAGGGTGACCCCTGTCATAACACATCTGAAGTAAAGCCCAATATGAACAACTAAAGAACAACAAAATACAGATAATGTTGAAAAACAGACGAAGCCTCACATGCATCAGATGGGGGGATCAACTGGCAAAGCTGTAACCGCCCAGGTCAGGTTTCTTTGTGGTCTTCTGTAGTCATCTCTCCATGAACCCTATTTGGTACCTAGGTTCCTCCCACCTCTATTATGGAGAGAAGGAACACCAGAAGCTTATTTCCTAAGCAGATCTCACAAATGTACCTTGGGCTCCCACTGTCATCCGTAGCCTTCTGCAAAGCAGACTCTCAGTTTAGGCTGTGCTATTACCCCCTCCTTCAGCTCCAGATGATATGATCTACAACCCTGCAGTGACCGATATTGGCGTGCTTCTTCCTTGTGGACTAAGTTGACATCTCACTTAGATGGCTGCTTGTCCAGAAACAAGCCTTAAAGACCCCAAATGCTATCTTATCTTATAGCTTGAAACCATCGAATTTCTTCACCACACTTTGCTATAGCACTCACATCTTGTGTTCCCTTTCGGAGGGTGAGTTCCTAGCAGGGCTATGATGTATGAACTAACTGTTCTTAAATTGAAGCTAGGATTTAGTGGGGACCCAAAACCCATTCCAGAATCCATGTGTTTTTTTTTTTTTTAATCTGCCGTTGGCTCTCTTTCACACACCCCCTTGTTATTTTATGGTAATTTATGCTTTCTGTTTGATTGAGATTTTTGTTTTGTCTTTTTTTCCCCTTGTATGTTTTTCTACGGATGAAATCCAGGATAGGAAATCTACAGAGATAATAACTGGATTAATAATTTCCTATAGGTCATATCAATATGAATGAGGAGGAGTGCGGAGCAGAGACCCAAAGCCCATCTGTACACAATTGGACATCCCCTTACAGAAGGGTCACAAGGAAGAGACGCGTCACTCAGGGTGCAGTATAGCATTGACGAAACATACAACTTTTCTCTAATGCAGTGGCTAACCACCTTCCTAATGCCGTGACCCTTTAATCCAGTTCCTCATGTTGTGAGCCCCAACCATAAAATTATTTTCGTTGTTACTTCATAACTGTAATTTTGCTACTGTTATGAATCGGGTGACCCTTGTGAAAGGGTCATTCGATCCCCAAAGGGGTCACAATCCACAGGTTGAGAACTGCTGCCTTATAGTAAGAAACTCAAATTTTAGGTTTAACTGTTGAACCACCTTTAAACATAATCATATGTAAACACAATTTGCAAATAATCATGTGATCCATATATCTAAAAGTCAAAAATTGATAGCTGTAATATAAGGTTTAAAGGAGGAAACAAAGTGATATTAACAGTGTAGTAAACACTATGTGAGAAAAAGCATGGAGGTAAAAACAGACCAAGGGAAAATAACCCAAAATATGGAATTAAAAGCGATTGTTTCTCGAAAACTTTTTAGAGATTATATTTGTAGTGAAAACAAACACAAACAAGAGGGTTGATAACTAGTATGTAAAACATTGAAGCTATGAGGAACAAAAAGTGTACATTAAAAAGGATTGTTTAAAGACTTAGTTTGCATTTTCGAAATGTGAAGGTATTAAGTTTCACATAAAGAATGGCAGGCACAATACCTATAAAAACAAAGACACCCCATTACTTACCTCGTAACAGTACTGTTGAACCTTTTGCAAGACTTTGTTTAGATCCTTGTTCAGTTGTTCAAGCTCTAGAACAATGGTTGCATATCTCCGCTGAAATTCAATGTTGATGGGCATTGAATATGATTTCTGAACAGAAAAACAAATTAGATCTTGATATCAAGTTTTATTCACTTAATTTAGCCTAAGTAATGGAATTTCAATGACCTAATAGATCTGACTTCTATACCACGAACTAAATGTTAATAAAATTATCTATATTCAATATTCTCATGTGTGATAATGGTATTGCTATCACTGAGATATCTATTTTTAATTTTAATAAATCATTTTATTGGGAGCTCTTACAACAATCCATACATCAATTGTATCAAGCACATTTGTACATTTGTTGCCATCATTTCCAAAACATTTTCTTTCTACTTGAGCCATTGGTATCAGCTCTTTTTCTCCCTCCCTTCTCTACCCTGCCACCTTTGTGAACCTTTGAAAATTTATAAATTATTGATGGTGCCCGGCTATCAAAAAGTATAGCGTCTGGGGCCTTAAAGGCTTGAAGGTAATCAAGCGGCCATCAAGCTCAGAAGCAACAAAGCCCACATGGAAGAAGCACACCAGCCTATGC
>NW_022111324.1:75580456-75589106 GCF_000313985.2 Echinops telfairi
AATGCGCTTTACACAATTGATGTGTGTATGGATTGGGATAACAGTTGTATGAGCCCCTAATAAAATGTTAAAAAAAATTTATAAATTATTTTTATTTTAATATTTTACACCGTCTGCTGTCTCCCTCACTCATCATTGCAATCGGTTCCCCCTTTCTCCTCCTACCCTCATGGTATCACTACTCTCATTACTGGTCCCGAGGAGTTTCTGTCCTAGAGCTCACGTCTGTACCGTGTACATTCTCTGGTCTAGCCAGATTTGTAAGGTAGCATTGGGATGATAGTGGGGATGAGAAAGCATTAAAGAACTAGAGGAATGTTATGTGTTTCATTGGTGCTTATACTGCACCCTGGCTGGCTCATCCCTTCCTTGTGATCTTTCTGTGAGGGGATGTCCAGTTGTCCACAGATGGGCTTAGGGCTTCCATTCCGACCCCCCCTGGTTTGCCTGATCCCTTCGACACCTCATGATCACACGGGCTGGTGTGCTTCTTCCATGTGGGCTTTGTTGCCTCCCTTCTAGATGAGATGATCCTCTTATTGCATGTTCCTTGTATTAGTTTTTTAACGTGTCCATGTTTATTTTTCAAAATAAATATTGATACAAATTAGTATGTATACATTTGAAGCTGACGAAATGAGAGGGAGCCATGTCCGCCCTCCTCCAGGTGCATAAAGGGTGAGAAGAATTCAACTGCACACCAACCCTAGGCTTATTTCTCAAGCAGATTTCGGATATACCCCCACTTTTAACCTTCGTTATCCTATTCTAACATCCTTCTACAGCACCCTACCTCTCTACTGGGTTCAACAGTCCATTGTGATGGTCACAGAGAACCCACAGAAAATAATCATGATTATGGCAATTAGGGAAACTATTCAGTTACAAGTCAGGGTCAGAAACATTAAGGGAGCAGTTATTTTGCCTGCAGCACTTCCCAACTGTGTCGCCAGGGGCACCTTTGTGTCTTTGGCCTCTCAGTCATTTGCCATTTGGACTCTGCCCTGTTTGGGCAAGTGTTACAAAAAACTCTCTTTTAGCAGTGATAAGTGCCAAAGGGCACGCTACTCTACAAGTCAGCCTTCTGTCTATCAAGGCAGACACTCCACTCAGCTTTACTTAGGCTGTCGATGCCATGGTGCCCCCACCCCTGGTATATCAGATGCACTCTGCATGTGGCCCTCCTTTCTTGATGGTCAGCAAATTCTTTGTTTCTGCTTCTGAGATGACTTTTATATATCAGTGTCATGGAAATCTGACCAATCACTTTATATTAGTTCCATACATCTTATCTGTATGCTTCCGTCTAGTCATCAGGGGGAAGTTACAAAGACTATGGATAAAAGAGTCATACAAACTAATTTCACGTCACTGCAGAAACTGTCTAGTAGTTAAATTCAAATTCAAATGATTCTTTACTTGAAATCGGTGGCTTAGTGCCTACTGGCTTAGAGCAGAAGTGTAAGGGTCAGATTATATACTTTCAACTCTTAACTTCATTGCCTACTAGCCATGTGACTGCTCTCTCTCTGAGTTTCAGTCACCTCATCTATAAAATAGGATTATTTACCTAACAGAGTTCTTGAAAGCATTCAATGAGATAACGACTTCAACATAGAATGTAAATAAACATTTGCTGTACTATCCTTGCCATTGTTTCATATTGGCTCCATACCAGCAAGTGTAAATGAATTACATCCTTGTCATTTTATAGATGAAAAAATAAAGTCCAACAATAGTTGATTGTCATGCTTAATAAAACACAATGGCTTGCTGTTGCTAATTGTAACAGTCAACATATGTACACTAGAGCTAATTATGGAAACTCAGTGAATACTCAAAACACTGTCAGGAGAAGGGTACTATTATTATCTACTATTATCATCTCATTTTACATATGAAGAATTGAGGCCCAGAAAAAGATTAAAGTGGTCAAGGATTTCATTTGACTCTGATCCAGAATCAATGCCCATGGAAGCAGTCAAAAAATAAAAAATAAAAACGATTGCACTGGTCAAATCTTCTGTAAAAGATCTCTTTAAAGTGCTAAAAGGCAAAAATGCAACTTTGAGGGCCATGGGGTACCTGACCCAAGCCATAGTATTTTTCTAGTGCCTCATGTGCATGCAAAAGTTGTATAAGGAGTAAGGAAAACTGAAGAATTGATGGCCTGATGATGGTGTTGGGGAAGAATGTGGACCATACTATGGACTGCCAGAAGGAGGAACAGATCTACCTTGGAAGAAGTACAGCCAGAATGCTACCTTAGAGGGAAGGATGGCAAGACACTGTACTTTGCACATGTTCTCAGGAGGGACCAAGTCTTTGCAGAAGGCAAGTACCCTTGGTAAAGGAGAGTATCAGTGCAAAAAAGGAAGAGCCTCAATGAGATGGTGGATGAACGGAACACACCAATGTCGGAAAGTAGCAAAATTCACCTAGCACTAAAGTTGTACTTTGAGAGTTAAAATACCTAATGATGGTCAAAGAAAGCATGGATCTTTCACAGCCAGAGGAAAAAAGGGGACAATTTATCTGCAATGTTCTACTTATTAATGCTAATGTCATAAACATCACAGTTTGAAGCACCCGAAGTTTGTATACAGTAATTTCAGCTGGTAAGCATGACCTGGCCACTGGTAATAAATACTGAAAACATGTACACCCAGCCAACAGAAAGGACAGTATTCTCTCTTCATGTAACATAAACCTTACTTAAATATAAACCTCCATGTTTACATGCTTACAAGAGAAAACGAGAGGCTATTGTGAAATAATACTTTCAAAATAAAGAATAGCATAAATTGCATACTTTATTTGAAAGAGCTGTAACTTAGATTGTTTAACAGTAGCAAGTACAATAGATACTGTTGGTAATTGTGTCGATTTTTGAAGAGGTGCTAGTTGTTAATCTTTAGATTGCTTTTCTTGATTGCAGTTACATATATTACCAAAAAAATCACCTTTCTAATTATTTTTAGATGTAAACTGAGTGACATTAATTGTATGAACCAGGTTATGTAATAGTCGTTATGTTCAAGTTGTTGATGCCATTATTTATTATAAACAAATTGGATTTCTTAAAAGTAATCATATTCCAAACATACTATTATTTGCTTATAGCCTTTTTTCCCCAAAACCATTTTATTGGGAGCTAATACAGAAATCTTATCATTCCATAGTTCAATCAGATCAATCAGTATTATACAATTGCTACCATAATCCATTTCAAAGCATTCTTTTCCTTCTTGAATTCCTTAATACAGGCTCCCCTTTATTCCCTCTGCCCTCTGTGCTCCCCAGGAACCCTTATTCTACTGCTTGTCTATAGTGGCTCATCAATACTGAGTTTCTTATACGGAAAAACATATAACAACAATTTAAGAGGGCTGTCCACAATAACAAAATACATCATAGATAAACCCCACTATGAAGCAAATAAACAAAAAACACAGAAACTATTGAAAACCAGATCAGGTTCAACGTGTTATCAGAATGGGGAATCAAGTGACAAGGTTTTAACTGCTTAAATCAGGTTTATCATTTTGATCTCCTAGAGTCATCCTCCAAATACTCTCTGGTTTGGTAGCCCGTTTAGTTCCCATCCCTCCATCATGGATGGAGAGAAATCACCTGAGGCTTATTTCCTGTGTATGTCTCACAAATAGATCTGGGGCTCCCACTGTCATCCAGTCTTCTGAAAACCAGATTCTCACACTTCAGACTCTGATACTATTTGCTCTTTGACTTTTGATTATATGATTTATAATCCTTGGGTCACAGATACTGGTGTGTTTATAGTCTTTATTTAACAAATTATCAAAAAGGAAAATAGAATCATCAAAACAGAAAATAGGTACATAGATGTATAATTTTAAAATTTAGTCTTCAAATATATATGAAATTGTGCCACTTAAACGAAATCAGTGTAGTAGTACATGTGCACTACCTTGCAGAGCTAGTAAATATCTGAACGATTATGTCTTTTCATATACACGGATCTTCCGTTATCTGTTTTACTTTGTATTATTAATTTACGTAGATTGTGCTCAATATGACAAGATCGTGATAGTGAATAAAAAAATGTAGCAACACTTATCTGAAGATAAATATTCTTAAACCTTATAGAGAAAGTTCTACCATTTCTACATAAGACAAATACACTAAGGGGACAAGGGGGAATAAACAAATCCTTACCAATTTTTCTGCTTCGGTGTTCATTTCCCTTAATTTCTTGATGTGTTCCTTTTTAATCATGAGAATTTTTGATAATTTGGTCTACAAAGAAATACATTCTTGAGTAAACAGAGGTATTTAAATATTTCAATGAGAAATCAAACTACTTCCTTGTAGACCTGCTCCACCTGTCGGTCTGTCTATGAGTCCTCTTGTGTATCGCCACTGCAGGATTGTGTATACAACAGTATTTATCGCTGTCACCTCTAGATCCAGCACTCCTCCCTGTGTCTTCCGCATCTCCATCATTTTCTAATAAAAACTCTACAGGCTACAAAAAATGTTGAATGGTATACCACAAAGATTCAATCAGCAAAACCCAGACTATGGAAAATTCTACAAATAAATACTTCAAGTTTTGTCAACAACGAAGTTGTATAACGTAACAGAATATTAAGCACTCAAGATACAACTGGAAAATCTGAACACTGTTGGGGTACTTCATGATGTTGATAAATTTCTCTCATTTTCATGATACAGTATAGTATTGGTATTATAGTTATGTTTCTTTAAATAAAAAAAATCATTGTCTCTAAAGAGATAAATACCCAGTTACTTCTCCCATTTAATTAAATTTAAATTTAAATACCCATTTAAATTTTCCATGAAAAAAATTGGCCTAAGTTGATGTAAGCAGAGGACCTTGTTAGATAGTATGTACACAACCTTGTTCACTCAGACTTAATAATCGGTTGGCTTGTAATTTTCTGGATTCTTAATTTTATAGAAATCTGTTATTCTAGAATGGGAAGCAGTAAAAGGAGGTTGAGATGAAGGTAACAGTCTTCCTTCCTCATTTTTTCCCGTTTTTTGTTGTTGTTTTTTAAAATCATTTTATTGGGGGCTCGTCCAACTCTTATCACAATCCATCGTGTCAAGCACATTTGTACATTTGTTGCCCTCATCATTCTCAGAACATATGCTTCCTACTTGAGTCCTTGCTATCAGCTCCTCATTTTTCCCCCTCCCTCTCCGGCCCCCTGCCCTCATGAACCCTTGATAATTTATAAATTATTATTATTTTGTCATGTCTTACACTGTCCGACGTCTTCCTTCACCCACTTTTCTGTCATCCGTCCTGGATTCCCTGTGTTTCCAGTTCTAATCTGTACCAGTGTACATCCTCTGGTCTAGCCAGATTTGTAAGGTAGAACTGGGATCACGATAGTGGAGGTGGAAGGAAGCATTTAAGAACTAGAGGAAAGTTGATGTATGTTTCATTGTTGCTACACTGCACCCTGACTGGGCTCGTCTCCTCCCCATGACCCTTCTGTAAGAGGATGTCTAGTTGCCTACAGATGGGCTTTGGGTCCCCACTCCGCACTCCCCCTCATTCACAATGATATGATTTTTAGTTCTTTGATGCCTGATACCTCATCTATTTGACACCTCGTGATCACAGAGGCTACTATGCTTCTTCTATGTGGGCTTTGTTGCTTCTGAGCTAGATGGCCACTTGTTTACCTTCAAGCCTTTAAGACCCCAGATGCTATATCTTTTGATAGCCAGGCACTATCAGCTTTCTTCACATTTGCTTATGCACCCATTTGTCTTCAGTGATCTTGTCGGGAAGGTGAGCATCATGGAATGCCAGTTTAACAGAACAAAGTGTTCTTGCATTGAGAGAGTACTTGAGTAAAGACCCAATGTCTATCTGCTACCTTAATACTAAACCTATAAATATATGCACATAGATCTATTTCCCCATCCTTATATATACATATGTAAATGCCTGTTTTTAGACCTCTATAAATGCCTTTTGCATCCTAGTTCTTTCTTCTATTTCCTTTTACTTTCCTCTTGTCCCACTATCATGCTCAGCCTTCATTTGGGTTTTGTAATTCCTCTCAGTTTCATCACCTTTGATCAAGCCCTACCAGGCCTCCTACACCCTCCTCGCCACTGATTTTGGATCACTTGTTGTTCCCTTGTCCCCGGGTTTGTTAACACCACTTTCTTTCCCCCACCTCCCCTTCTCCCATGTCCCCTCTGAATGGGAAGTAGTAAAAGGAGATTGAGATGAAGGTACAGTCTTACTTCCTCATTTTTTCCTGTTCTTTTTGGTAGATTGTTTTTTAAAAAAGCGATACTGGTCCTTTATTTATCAAACTGGGCCATCATGAAAGAGTTCATCAATCTTTTCAGATTTCTTAAAATCCCTGTTGTTGTTAGGTCCCCACTGAGTCTATCTTCAACTCAAGGTGACACTATGTGACAGAGAAGAACAGCCCATCAGGTTTCCTAGTCTAATCCTTATAGGACAGATGACCAGGTTGCTCGCTTAAAGATCTGCCAGGTAGGTTCAAACTGCCTACTTTTTGGTTAGCATCCAAGTAGTTAACCATTCAAAAGGAAAATTCGTTCTATGAATCATAAAACTTTGCCCCCCAAACTTAATCCTGCCATAAGAAACATGAAAAGAAAAAATGATTAAAAAGATATCCCTCTACCAACATGTACACTGCTACAGATAAATGCCCGCAACACAGGGAATCAAGGATAGATAAACCCCTCGGGGCCAACAATGAGTAAAGATACCAGGAGGATAGGGGAAGATTGGGGGAAGAAAGGGGGAATCGATCATAAGGATCAACATATAACCCCCGCCCAGAGAGACAAACAACAGAAAAGTGGGTGAAGGGCGACAGAGGACGATGTAAGATATGAAAACAATAATCTATAACTTATCAAGGGTTCGTGAGGGAAGGCGGGCGGGAGAGGAAGGGGGAAAATGAGGAGCTGATATCAAGGGCTCATGTAGAAAGAAAATGCTTTGAAAATGATGATGGCAACAAATGTATAAATATGCTTGACACAATGAATGAATGTATGAATTATAATGAGATGTAAGGGCCAAAATAAAATTACTTAATAAAAAAAAATGCATTTGCCTCAAGCTTACTATCAGCAAGAGTAAAAAGTATTTTGTAAAATCTTAATCTAAAAAACCAAACCCATTGTCCCATAGGGTTCCGGGCTGTAGATCTTTCTTTCACAGAGTGGCTGGTTCAAATCACTAGCCTTTGGGCTTGTAGCTAAGTTCTCCAACCACAGCACCACCAGAGATCTGTATTGGTTAAGTAGTACACTATTAAACAGAGCCACCATTTTCTGTCAGTTTGTTGTAGTGTGGTGCCTTGTATTATTCTGTTGTAATGCTGGAGCTGCTGCACAAGACCTCTTTTAAAGTGCTAGAGAACAGACGTCACTTTCAGAACTAATGTGTCCCTGACCAAAGCCAGAGTATTTTTTAAAAATCATTTTACTGGGGGCTCGTACAACTCTTATCAAGCCGTAGTATTTTTAATTGCTTCATGTGCACGTGAAAGTTGGAAGAGCAAAGAGGATCAAAGAATATGAGTTATGGTACTGGTGAAGAATAATGAAATTACCACGAATTGCCAGAAGTACAAGCAAATCTGTCCTAAAAGAAGTACAGCCAGAATGTTTCTTGAAAACGAGGATGGCAAGACTTCATACCATATAGTTTAGACGTGTTGTGTGGAGAGGACAGTCCTGGACAAGGACTTGGTGCCTGGTAAGTGGAGGGACAGCAGAAAAGGGAAGACCCCGACAAGACTGACTGACACCATGGCTGCAACAACAGGCTCACACTAAGAACAACTGTGAGGATGGCGAAGGCCCAGGCGACGTTTCTCTCAGTGGTACACAGGGTCGCTATGAGTTGGAAGTGATTTGATGGAACCTAACGTTAAAAATAGTACACATACTATTAAGGGGTCATAAAGTCAGTTCTAACTCATAGAAATCCTATGTGCAACAGAATGAGACACTGCTCGGTCCTTCATCACCTGAACAATTGTTCTTACGTTGAAAAATAATTGGGATACGAAGCTGTTTGGTTTTGTAAATACTTATTATAGTCTAAGAAACTCTATATAAGGTTCCTATGAGTAGGAATTGATTTTATGGCAATGGGTTTCGTTTTTAACCACTAAATACTTAGCAAATACCTGGTTCCAGTCTTAGTAAAGGAAAGAACTCTGTTTAACTATATATAGCCAGTGAGGCCATCAACACTGCTGAAACACAGAGACTTTAGTCTCTAGCTCCCTCTGGTGACCAATTCTCCTACACACAGACAAACTACCTGTTCAGATACAACTTTGACCTTCATTAGAAAATAACTATCTTTCTAGTGGGACAGGGGGAAAATCAAGGGAAATAGAGGAAAGTGCTGGGAGGCAAAGGGCATTTATAGAGGTCTAAATAAAGGCATGTACATATGCAAATATATTTATATGAGGATAGGGAAATAGATCTATGTGTCTATATTTATAGGTTTAGTATTAAGGTAGCAGAGGGACATTGGGCCTCCACTCAAGTACTCCCTCAATGCAAGAATACTTTATTCTATTAAATTGGCATTCTATGATGCTCACCTTCCTGACAC
>NW_022111324.1:75589948-75600480 GCF_000313985.2 Echinops telfairi
GCTTTACACAATTGATGTATGTATGGATTGTGATAAGAGTTGTATGAGCCCCTAATAAAATGATTAAAAAAAAAAAAGAAAATAACTATCTTTGAAAGCCAACAGGCATAAGAATAATAAATCCTATATCAGGTTAGTAGATCAACACATAACCAATTATGGAACCAGGGCTCCTTAAAAAGGTAAATACTTGCGAAGTTTCAAATGGATTATGTATAAACATCTGGTTGTTATGAGTTAGAATGAACTGGATAACAAAAGGTTTGGTTTTATCTATCCTAATCCAAAGCAGTTTTTTTTTTTTCAAAGAATGAAAAGAAGAAAAAAAGCCAAGCATTTTAAGACTACGATTAAAAAGAAAAATCCGTTTGACCTAATTTTCAATTCTAACAATTTACTAAACCCACTCCAAACTGCCATCAAGTCGGTTTTGACTCACAGCGACCCTTAACTGTTCAAAAAAAGATAAAAAGAAATCTCACTGCCATCGAGCTGATTCAGACTCATGGCAACTCAAGAAGGCACAGCAGAACTGCTCCTTTGGGTTTCTGAGACTTTACATCTTTACAGGGGCAGATAGCCTCATTTTTCTCCCAGAGAGCAGCTATTAGGTTTGAACCACTAACCTTATAGTTAGTAGCTCCCACCATGCCATCTACACTCACTTCCACTGATGTCAAGTAGATTCGAATTCACTGTAACCATATAGAACAGAATAGAACTACACCTATTTCCAAGAATGTAAATCTATACGAAAGCAAACTGTCTCACATTTCTCCCTCAGAGTGGCTGGTATGTTAAAAACCCACTAAACTTCTGGTTAGTGGCCCAGTGCTTAACCCACTATGCTGCCAGGCTTCTTAGCAACTCATTCTGTTCTTTGTATTAACAACAATTAGTGCTCCATAGGCTTGGACTGCTTCTCAGGGAGGAAAAATGCTCTCTGTGTTTCTAAAAGTATTTAAACAAACAAGCAAATAAACAAAACTATTTAAGCATATCTATATATACTCTGTAGTTAAACAGTGATTTTATTTCTCAAATACATACACAAATTTATGCAACCAGGGCAGAGAGGCTGTGGATGATTCATACTTCTAATTAGGGGGGAGGACTCGCTTCATTTTATTGTATCAAGTCAACTGGTAAATACAACTCTCAATCATAATCAAGCAGACTTTGTAGTCCTTATCCTTTCTGTTCTTCTCAAGATGCTTTTGAATAGCAAAAGCTTCTTTAATCAAATGCTCCTGATCATCAGGAAGATCAGGAGCAAGTCCTCTGGCCTGGAGGATTCTCAGGATTTTATTGCCGGTCACAAAATGTACTTGTGTGACACCATGTTAACCACTTAGAATAAAAGATTTGCGAAGGAGCCAGGCCCTTCTTGGCCAGTTTGTAGACCTGCTCCTTCACACTGCTGAACGTCAACCTCAGCCAGGTGGGAATACTAGGGCAATAGGGCAAGGCCGACTGGGTCAGGCTCATTCTCAGAGCATGCATGATGGTGGTGGTCAGGCAGTGGGGGGAAAAAAAAAGAAAAAAGCTCAATTTATTTCTGAATGTCTAATAAGGATTGCAGGAGTGCAGTGGTTACACAATGGGCTGCTAACCGCACCGTCAGTAGTTTAAAACCACCAGCCTGAGGGCGAAAGACGGTTTTCTACTCCCCTAAGGGTTATAGCCTTGGAAACCCACAAGAACAGGTCTGCCCTGTCACTAGGAGTTGGAACTGACTCAATGGCAGTGAGTTTGGGTTTTGGCTTGGTTAATAAGCATCTCTGGTGATACCGTGAGATAAAACATTGGGCTGCTAAATGAAAGGTCAAAGGTTCAAACCCACTAGCTGCTTTGTGGGAGAAAGATGACACTGGTTCTATACAGATTTATAGTCTAAGAAACCCTATTTAGTGAAGACAGTTTCAAAAGTGTTGATTGAGGTTATTATAACAAAAAAATTAAATAAAAGCCTTCACACCACACAAGGTGTATTCAGAGTTTCATATGACATGTTATGAGTCCTTAAAAATAGGACAACAATAAGAACCAAAGCCAAAGAAAAACCCAACAAAAAGCCTCCAAGCCCTTTTTGACTATGGTAACTTTCAACTTCAAACTGTAGAAGAAAGAATAGTTTTTAAACCAACAAAATGGTCAGAACAATATTTAAATATTCATTATAGAATAAAAATTTCAACTTTAGTAATACAAGACATCAGTTAATATTTTGAGTGAATAGCCAGATATTGAAAGCAATTCTTACCACTTGGATGAGGAATTCTACTGGAAAACCGCCTAATGTTTCAGAGTCAGAGCCAGAAATTTTATTTCTCCAAGGCGACTGTCCTAATAAGGGATCATTATCCTATGAGAATGAAAAGAAGTGTTCAAATATTGAGTGTTTTTAAAAAAAAAAATCTAATTTTTAGATAAATAAATTTTCATATAACTAATATTAAAAATACTAAAATTTCTATCAAAATAACTTGAATAACTATGGTTGCTGTACACAGTATTTTATGCATTCTTGATACTTCTTATATTTCTTGAATTAGTAATTGGATTCTTGTTTGCTTCAACATCCTTGAGGTAAGAATCATCATTCTAATACAGTTATTCTAGGGCAACAACACATCGAGTCACACTGGGCTAAAATGATATTAGCAAGTGCAGTGCAGGAATACTTCAAAGTTTGTGAAAATTAATTCATCCTTTGGGGATTCATCAAAAGGACAACTGTGTGAGAGGGGTTGAGTAGAGTTAAGATTGATTCCTTATGATACCTCAGACAGCTATGCATACTCTCTTCCAGTCTATGAGAGCATTTCTACATTTGCAAGAATGATGTGAGCTACTCGTTAGCCAGCAGATTTGGCTAATAACCCTCCTGTTGCAAGTCAGAACTTTAGACAGTCTTAAGAAGGATTTATAAGTAGGATACAGGTTTTAGAAGAAGGTCTGAGAGAATACACAGTTTTGTGAGACTGTCACATGTTACTTGTATAAATAAAAGATGAATTTTTTTTAAACCTACTAAAAGGAAAATAGAAGGACTTTCAAAAAGTTTATGGAGATTCCATTTTCTTTTAATTCTATTTCCCCACAATGTTTTGAAGTCCCCTCATATTTCCAGAGTGGTATTAACTACTTATTTAATATCTGATACCTCAAAATAATTTGGATAACTACCTCTTGAAAGTTGGTATAATGTGTATTTCACAAAAATATAATTCACATTAATAATTATCATTTACGTTATTAATGATTATTTACCGTAATAGGTGACTGTAGAGGAGGAGTATAATGTAACCGGGGTGGGGTCATGAAAAATCGAGACGGTCGTTGTTTTTGTCCAAAGGCAGCAATTGGCATTGTGTCATGAGGTTCATTACTCTTTGGGAACAGAGATTAGGCACAGACTTTAAAAAGACTTCTTTACCAGTCATTTAAGGTCTATAAATATTATAGTTCCACTTGAGATATATATTAGTTCACATGATACTATTTATCACAGAATATATTGTTATACAAAGATGAAAAACGTCAAAGTATGAAAACAAACACTTTTGTGTAGCCAGAACGTTGAACCCATGAAACAAAGAATTAAGAAAGAAAACAAAATAAAAATCAAACAATTCAGAGATTCAAGGGTTAGTATTAAAGTATTCTATGGCCACTCTTGGTTATCTATGGATATTTCCTAATTAAACTAAACTCTTAACTAGTGAGAAGAAATGTTCGGGTGCTTTCAAAAATAAAATTACATCAATTAAAAAAAGAAAGAAAGAAAATTACATTAATAAACACAAAAACAATCTTCCTCTTGTGAATGGAGCTTAAACATTTTCATCCTTTAATATAAAAATTTAAGGTTTAAATGTACTTTGCTCTACATTTAATCTGTCTTCCTTTTCCTTCATATAAAAGATATTTGATAAGGAAACCCTCGAAACAAACAGCAGGCCATTGTTAAGTATCAGGAAATGATGACTGCTCTATTTTTGCACTAAGGAGATAGAAAAATGTTGATGCTTAATTAAAACTTCATAATCTTTAAAAATCAAGTTTTAACAAAGAAAGGAAAAGAGGAACCTAAAAATGACAATTAAACTTCCATAATGCTTAGCGGCAACCATATTTATCATGATTGACATTTTTTAAACTCAACACTTTTTATTTTAAAAAATTATTTTTGCTTATTAGAACAATATATAATTCTCATAGCACTTCTAAATCAAGCATGATCAAGAGTGGCTCGTAATTTAATAGACTATACCAGAAATTCAGAAGATCTGGATTCTACTCTCATACTGGAAGAAATTACTTCGAGAACAGTGAATAAAGTACTTCACGTACTTATGTCTAAGTGTCATCATGCACGAAGTGGGGGTAATTAGCCTCACAAAACTCTCAGGGGACAAATTAAGAGAACACATATGAAAGTGAAATATGTTGTTTCATACTTTTAAAAGCATTTGCAAAAGGGCTATACTTTAACCCGACAACCTGACTAAAAACGTTCTGCAGCTTACATCACAGATTATATGAAATAGCTTCCAAAAGGTTCTTTAAAAAAATTACATATCTTTTAATTCTATTGTCCCATGAGCTTTCTGAAACCCCCTCCTGTAGTCAGGACAGTGCTGTGTAGGTAAGGTAGGAAGATCCAAATTATATCCCTTTCAAGTTTCTGGAAAATGTGAAAGTGGTCTCAAACTTTAATTTGAGGAAGAGGGGAGCTTTTCTTCTGCTTGAGAGGTCTAGTAGGCAGGGCTGGGAACCCCTAAGGATCTCTTCCCCTATGACCTGAAGTCTTGGTTCTGTCATAAAATACAATGTCCAGAAAACTCTATGTAACATATTTAACACACATAAAAAAGTATTATGAAATACTACTTACAAGAACTTCATAGTCAGGGATGGTATGGGTTCCAAGCCCTGTCCTATCAAAAGTTACTCTATAAGTAGCATTAAGAGTATCCACAGCATCTATTTGTCCAATGAACAGACCATCATGAACACCACGCAATCGTGCTGAGAAAAGAAACAAAGGTACTATGATATTTGGGAGATACAAGAATCATCAAATATAAAACTGCTCCATGTAATAGAAATGGCAGAAAGTATAGTATTACTGTCTAGTATAGTTCCAAAACAAGCAAATGCTCAATTTTAGAGAAGCAATTTTTAAAAAAAACAAAGAACAAAGCTATAAATAAAAAAATTTTCTACATAAATAACTACTAAACTAACAAGTTTACTTAAAAAAAAAATTTTTAAGTCACTGCTAGAAGCTCAAAATGGAAAAAGAAAGTCAACTAAAAGAACTTTTATTATAACAGTAATGAGTATTAAACACTAGCAGTCCAATGAAGAGGGGGAAAAAGACGCCAAGGGTGCTGTGCAGAAAAGTTAACATATCAGGCCTGAAATTATTATCCTTAAAGGCCTGTCTGCAAGAATGGCGATTGGCTGGCACTTGAGAACCTGGATTTTTGGGAGCATTCCCATCGTTTTCTATCTGATATGGGTAGTTTACCATGTCTAGACTGTAGAATGTAGTTTATTCTGAAAACTCACTTCTGGGAGTCCACAATTTTGTTATGTGCTAGGCAGAGGGTGTCTATGTGAGTAGCCCCCATTAAAAATCATGGGTCCTAAAAAAAAAAAAAACGCAAAAAAAATCACGACTCCTGTATCTCTAATGAGCTTCTGTGGTAGAAAAGATTTCACATGTGTTGTTAAAACCTGTTGATGAAGTGTAACACATGACAAGATAATAATAATTTATGAATTATGAAGGGTTCATGAGGGGGGCAGCGGGTGAGGGAAAGGGAAAAATGAGCAGCTGATGTCAAGGGCTCAAATAGAAGGCAAATGCTTTGAGAATGATGATGGCAGCAAATGTACATGTGTGCTTGACAGCAGGTTGTTGACTCCATTGGAGACAACTCTAAGGAGCTAGAGCTTGGTTTTCCCTACACTTCAGACCATGTGATTCTTCCCTTTGCTAATCTTTTTTTGGGTACCCTTTCACTGTTAAGAAATTTTAGCTATAAGTATATGCTGAATCTTGTGAATTCATCTACTGATCAGCCAATCAGCAGTCTTGGAAACTGCTTATCTTGATAGTCCTTGTGTCACTCTTAGTCAATTAACAATTCCAAATATTCAGCATAAGTGAAAATTAGAATGGTATATGACTGAAAATATTTTAAAGCATTACATTTGACAAAGGGGCAGATTTTGAAGAAAAAATTCAAGAAATAGTATTTTAGGAACAAACAAATATCCAATTGAAAAATTAAAGGATTGGGAACCGATTACAAGGAACTATATGTGACCTCCTCCCTGGGGGGCAGACAACAGAAAAGTGGGTGAAGGAGACGTCGGACAGGGCAAGATATGACAAAATAACATTTTATAAACTATCAAGGGCTCATGAGGGAGGGGGGGAGGGAGGAGCGGGGAGGGAGGGGAAAAATGAGGACCTAATGCTGGGGGTTTAAGTGGAGAGAAAATATTTTGAGAATGATGAGGGCAATGAATGTACAAATGTGCTTTACACAATTGATGTATGTATGGATTGTGATAAGAGTTGTATGGGCCCCTAATAAAATGATTTTTAAAAAAAGGATCAGTTGATACAAGCCCAATTATAGTAGGAGGCTAAAATATATGATAACTCAATTAACATAAAAGTAACTGGGGAGAGTGTGTGTAAGTAGCACACATGGAAGGGACTCCACAGAGAACAGCACAAAGGAGCCACTGAGAGAGATATCCAAACTTCCCGATGGCAGGATTCTCAGCATACAGATAAGTAGACACAAATTTACTAAAATTAAAGAGCAGCAACATCTGTTGATAAGATTCCCCATTGTCATTGGCCCTTGGCACTAGCCGGCTGAGCATGGACTCCCAAATCTCCTAATCAAATTTTCCCAGTCCATAAACTAACAAGGGTGGCTGAGCAGCTGAGGTGCAGGGACACAGTTATAGGACACCAGCCTGGGGCTGATGAAAGCATAAATAGGATAGGCTCTAGGCCCAAGCCAAGGGAGCTCTGGTTGCATATTTAATAGCCCTAACATGCCAATAACAGGGATAACACAGCCTATCCACACCACTTGGAGATAACTCTCAGGGTAGCTTGCAGTGGGTGTAAACAGTGGATAAACTAACTCTCCACACAGGCTGCGGGGAGGGGCCTCCAGACCCACTCAGCAAAACTAACCCCCTTCCTTGAGGTACACTCTGCACAGAAGCCATTCTCAGGCTTTTCTTTCTTAAAACTACTTTGGGTAGCAGTTAACACACACCTGGCTCATTAACAATTCATTAGCATAATAATTCAAGTAGAAACTGCAAAAGCCTTAGGGCCCAGAACCTGATCCTGGCTCACATACCTAGCTAAGTTACCAGCCATGGCATGACTCCAGCCATCCCTATCCTCTCAGATAAGCAACCTGTCCTCTGCAGAGGTTATTGCTTTATTCCTCCCTCCCAGACCATCTTGGTAGGTAGCAGGTATAGACCACCCTATACCCCCACCCCTACCTGGTCACCCTTATTATGCAAAAAGAGCAAGCCCCACACCTTCTGACCTGATTCACCAGAGGTCTATTCTCTTAAAATAATTGACTTAAATCACAGGAATACAGGACTCTCAGTCACACCAGACACCAAAATCATTCTTAGCCTTAATCTCAACCCTACTATGACACGCTACAAGATCACAAGGTAGTAAAACAACATACTACCAGACACTGTCCCCAACTGCTTAAAAGACCTGTGGTTCCACAGCTGTTCTTTTGTTGGTATTGTCCTTGCTCTTTGTTCTATCATTCCTTCACCCTCTCCGCCTCTTAAAAACACCGTTGTGCACTATTCTTATAGCTCATCTTTAATCAGGACTCCCCATCTGTTGGTGTACATAAGCACAGAAATATTACTTTACTTTTTGTTGCTTTCAATTTGTTTCCTGGTCCCATAACGCACCACCAACCCAGAACTTAGCACCTACAACACAAAGCTCTTGGGCAAAGCTTAGAGCCCAAACAAATATACATTAATAGCTCTCCCACTTTTTACTTTAATATTATTTTTCTATCATTAATTTTAGAACTTTGATCTCTTGCCCTTTAATTTTCCTTTCTTTAATTTTAACATCTAAACTTTTTATTTCATAGACTTTTAACATTTTCTTTTCGTCTTGTCAAATCCTTTTGTTCCTTTTCATCTTCATAAAACCAAAAGCTGACCCTATTTGTACTTTCCCCCACTTTTTTTCTATCAAGTATTATTGCCCATTCCTCCATCATTGCAAAACAAACATTTGTTACAATCTATTTTCCTCTCTTTTAATGTACCAAAAAACACTACCTGATCCCTCCCTTTTTTGCTCACTTTTCCTTTCCTTTCTCTAACACAGTGGTTCTCAACCTTCCTAATGCTTCCACCCTTTCATACAGTTCCTCATGTTGTGGTGAGCCCCCCAAGCATAAAATTATTTTTGTTGCTTCTTCATAACTGTAATTTTGCTACTGTTATGAATTGGGCAACCCCCATGAAAGGGTCATTCGACCCCCAAAAGGGTCACGACCCACAGGTTGAGAACCACTGCTCTAACACTTCTCTTTCACTTTTTGATCTCTCCCTAAAAACTAATCTAACACTCTCCCCCAGACACTTAATACAAACTGCATCACCCCTCTACTACATCACCTAAAAGAGTTAGCCACTCCCACAGAACATCATCTCCCTAACATCCCTAAAAGGAACACCAAAATGTCAAGGACACAACAGAAGACAGGAGTTGACACACACAGTAAGACAGGAGAAACAAACAAATAACCAAATACCAACCAGACTTAATGTAATGCCTAAAATTGAACAGGTTATGGAGTTACCTAAAAAAGAATTTAAAAGAATGATGAAGGGAAAAAATTGTCAACCGAGAATTTTGTTCCCAGGAAAAATATCACTAAAAAATGTACAAATCAAAGTATTTCAAGATAAGGAGAAATTAAAAGAATTCACAAAAACGAGACCACCACTACAAAAAATACTCAATGAAGTACTCCGACCAAAAACCCCAGCAGCAACAACGCACAAACTTGAACCCAATAGACAAGACAATTCCTCACAAACACCAGCACACAGAGAGAACACCCAAAGCAATGAAACAATGTAGGAAGAAAAAAAAAACAACCCCAAAACACAATACACACACATACACAGAAAATGCACACATATAAAGCAAAATGGCACTAACAAATCCATGTCAATAATCTCATTGAGTGTTAAGTGGACTAAATGCACCAGTAAAGAGAGAGAGGGTGTAACAGAAAGGATAAGAAAAGAAAATTAATCAATATGCTGCCTACAAGAAACACATCTAACAAACAAATATGAACAGACTAGACTGGACAAAAGCATACCAAACAAAAAGCAACCATAAGAAAGCAGGGGAGGCAGTATAAACCTCTGAGGAAATGGATTTCAAGGCAAACAACGTAATAAGAGAGAGGAATGGACACTACATTATAGTCAAAGGAACAAAAGTTCAAGAAAACATAACTATAATGAGCATATAAGCAGCCAATGAAAGACCCTCAAAACACATCAATCAGATCCTCACATAATTGAAAAAGGATATAGACACAGCTACAATAACAGGAGACTTCAATACACTACTCTCTAAGAATGACAGCACATCAAGAAAAACATTCAGATACAAAAATGCTCAACACATTCAACAAAAAAACCAACCCCATAGACATATACAGAACACTCCACTCAACAAACACACAATATACTTTCTTCTCCAACACACACGGAACATTCTCAAAAATAAACCACATATTACGCCACAAATCATGCCTCCTCAACAAATTATTCTATAATCAATTTTCTCAGAATACGTTATAAAATTAGAAATAAAAAAAAATAAAACGAACAGAAACATAAAGACAAACACATGGAGAATGAACAACATAATACTAAAAAACGACTGGGTAAGAAAGCAAATAAAGGAGGAAATGAAGACTTCCTTGAGACAAACGAGAATGATAACACAACATATCAAACCTCTGGGACACAGCAAAAGCACTAATCAGAGGCCAATTTATAGCAGAAAACACACACATGAAAAAAGAGAAGAAATCTAAAATCAACACCCTAACACAACACCTCCAGGAACTGGAACAAGGACAACATGACCCCTACAATAACAGAGTGAAATCTTAAGTATCAAAATTAGAAATAAATTAAAGAGAAAACAAAACATAAAAACCAATAGGGAAAAAAAAAATCAACAATACAAGAAGGTGGTTCTTTGAAAAGAATAACAAAATAGACCACTGGCAAACTTAACAGAAGAAAAATAGAAAAGATGCAAATACCCAGAATAAGAGATAAAAAAGGTGACATTATAACAGATCCAAATGAAATAAATATAGTAACACACTACTATGAAAAATGGCATTTGGAGAAAACAACAGGACTGACAGTTCCGGGGGGGCATGGGA
>NW_022111324.1:75601892-75603267 GCF_000313985.2 Echinops telfairi
TGATGTGTGTATGGATTGGGATAACAGTTGTATGAGCCCCTAATAAAATGTTAAAAAAAAAAAGAAAAATGGCATTCAAGCAAATTTGGCAATCTGGAAAACATGGATACCTAGAAATACATCACCCACTCAACTTGATGCAGACAGATATTGAAAAACTCAACAGACACATAACTAAAGTAGAAATGAAGCAGGTTATTAAGAAACTACCACCAAGAAAATCCCAGGACCAGAGGTTTTCACAACGGAATTCTACCAAATATTCCAAAAAGATCTGACTCCAATACTACACAAACTATTCCTGAACACAAGAAAAAACTAACTCCCAAACTCATTCTATGAAGGCAGCATAACACTGATGCCCAAGCCAGGCAAAGACCCCACAAGATAGAACATTATAGACCAATATCCTTTCTGAACACACATGCTAAAATCCTAGCCAATGGAATGCAACCGCGTATCAAAAAAATAATTCACCATGACCAATTGGGATTCATTCCAGAAATGCAGTGCTGGCTCAATATTTGAAGACAATCAATGTAAACCACCACATAAGCAAAGAAAGTAATAAAACCCACATGATCACATCAATAGATACAGAAAAAGCATTTGGTAATATTCAACACTTTGTTCAAAACACTCAACAAAATAGGAATAGAAGGGAATTCTTCAGAAATGTCTCAACAGAGTAAAAGCCATAAATGAAAAACAAACAGCCAACATCATGCTCAATGAGAAAAGCCAGACACATTTCCAGAACAAACAGGGATGGGGCAAGGATGTCCCCTCTCACCGCTCTCACTCAGCATCGTGCTGGAAGCTTTAGCTAGGGCCGTCAGACAGCAAAGAGAACGCACGGGAACACAAACAGGCAAAGAAGAAGTGAAACTCGTGGTTTACAGATGATATGATCCTATAACAGAAAACCCAAAAGTGTCCACAAAAAGCCTACTGGAAACAATTGAGGGACTTGGCAAAGGAGCAGGATACAAAATTAATAACCAGAAATCAATTGGATTCCTGCATGACTGTGAAGAGAGTTATGAAAAATATGTTAGGAAAACAACATCATTTCACAATACAATATCCACACAAAAGATGAAATACTTAGGAATAAACATAACTAAAGAAACAAAAGAACTGGATGAACAATCTGGAGGAGAACACAATGGGACGAACAGTTCCAGGGGGACATGGGCGAGGGGAAGGTGGGGGAAAGAAAGTGGTGTTAACAAACCCAGGGTCAAGGGAATGACAAGTGATACAAATCGGTGGTGAGGGGCGTGTAGGAGGCCTGTTAGGGCGTGACCAAGGGTAATGTAACCAAGAGGAATTACTGAAACCCTAATGAAGGCTGAACATGATAGTGGGACAA
>NW_022111324.1:75604965-75611185 GCF_000313985.2 Echinops telfairi
CTGATTACAAGGATCTACATATAACCTCCTCCCTGGGGGATGGACAACAGAAAAGTGGGTGAAGGGAGACGTCGGACAGTGTAAGATATCACAAAATAATAATTTATAAATTATCAAGGGTTTATGTGGGAGGGATGTGCGGGGAGGGAGGGGGAAAAATGAGGAGCTGATGCCAGGGGCTTAAATGGAGAGCAAAGTTTTGAAAATGATGAGGGCAATGAATATATAAATGTGCTTTACACGATTGATGTATGTATGGATTGTGATAAGAGTTGTATGAGCCCCTAATAAAATCCTTAAAAAAAACAAAACAAAAGAACTACGGTATACAGAGAAGACTAGAGAACATTACTACAGGAAACTAAAAAAGAACGTACATAAATAGAAGAATATCCCATGTTCATGGGTAGACAATCTTAATATTGTGAAAACATCAATAATACCTATCTATATATACAATGTAAAGCAATCCAAATACCAAATAAATTCTTTAAAGAAATGGGAAAATTAATTATCAATTTCATATGGGCAGGCAAAAGACCTAGGATAAAAGCAAAGAACTTCTTAAAAAGAAGAACCAAATAGGCAGCCTGACCTACAAAGCTACTACATAGCCACAGTAGTCAAAACAGCCTGGTACTGGTAAAACCAAAGATATCTAAACCAACAGATTAAAACAGAACAGAAAATGCAGACACAAATGCATCAGCCTACAGGCAACTAATCGTAGACAAAGGACCTAGAAATATCCAATGAGACAAAGACAGCCTCTTAAACAAATGGTGCTGGGCCAACTGGATTTCCATGTGCAGAAGAGTGAAACAAGGCCCATATCTCTCCCCACGAACAAAAACAAACTCACGATGCGTTAAAGACCTAAATGTAAACCCCAAAGCGATCAGGATCATCAAGGAGAAAGCTGGAACAAACCTAAGGCCCTAGTGCAGGGCATCCATAGACTACCAAGTATTGTGGAGGGGGCACACACAGTGGAAAGGGACAGATGAGTTGGGCATGCTGAAAATACATCACTTATGCACATCAACGGACTTCATGAGGAAAGTAAAACGAAAGCCCACAGATTAGGGAAAATGTTTTACCAAAGACAAATCAGCAAGGGCCTAATTACCAAAATATATAGAACTGCACAATAGCTCAATTAGACATTAACAAAAAAAGGGGAAATAACAAACGTCCCAATTAAGTGGGAAAAAGACATTAACAGATAGTTTACCTAAAATGACAAATGGCTAACAAACACATGAAAAAATACTCATGATCACTAGCCATCAGGGAGTTGCAAATTAAAACCACAATGAGATACCATTTTACACCCACAATACTATACCAATAAAAAAACAGAAGACAACAAATACTGGAGAGGATGTAGAGTTTGGAAATAGTAGACACTGTTGGTGGGCTTGTAAATACATACAGCCACTATGGAAAATTATATAGCGATACTGGAAATTTGTGGGATACAGAAAGATTTCTCCAAAGTTGTCTCCCCCAAATATATGCCAAATTTGCTACACATGGCTCATGACTACACTTGGAGGTCAACGGAAGTAGGTCAGAGGTTATTCTCCCTAAGGATTATCAGTCATCTAGAATGATCAGACTGTATAGTCTGTCCCACCCTAAGTAGGGCCCACTCCCTTCTGATAAGGATAGTAATAGATCGTTTCCTTGTAGGAAAGCACAGGGAGGTCAAGCCCACTCAAGGGTGATGGTGACCAAGGTTAGATTGCCATCATGAATCTAGGGTCTGCCCTTCTTGTCACATGTATACCTTTAGTTCCCCCCTTCCTATTATGTGTACACCCCTAGCTCATCCCTTTCCTGCTACGCTTATGCCTTTGTATATCCCCCTCCTATGGTTCGTATTGCCTATTGTACAACCCCTTCCTGTGACATATGTCTTTACCTGTAATTAGGAGGCATGCATACACCCCAAAGATATATAAGCCTTGGTTAGCAATAAATCACACTCCCTCTCCTGTCCTCTCGTCTACCATCTCCACATGTACCACCAAGTGGGGCTGAGGTGAGCATGCTACCATGAACTATGTCTGACTCCATTATTTCATTCTCTCTTATTCTCTATGACTTTACTATAACCTTTACTTATTATCGCTGTACAATTGCGCCTGCCGGACCCATGATGATTTGTTAGGGGCTGGCTCCCCTGACAGGAATTGAAATCCCACACAACTCGGTTATACCACAATTAGGCATATTACTAAAGAAATAAGACACACAAAACAAGTGGAGATATGTTTTCTCATGTTCATAGCAGCACAGTTCACAATAGCAAGAAACTGGTAGTAGCCCAAAAGCCCAACAGTGGAATAATGGATAAAGAAACTAGGGCACATAAAACACAATGGAATACTATGTATACCTAAAAATCAGTGATGAAAGCATGCAACACTGCATGACATGGAAGGACCTGGAAACCATTATGCTGAGTGAGGTAAGTCAGTCACAAAAGGACAAATATTTTATGAGTCCACTACTATAAGGAGAAACACCAATTAAACAAATCTTAGGGACCAATTCCTGAACAAAAGGGAAGTAGGCTACCTATTGGCAATGAACCATACATCACCTTCTGTATGTGTACTTCACAAGAACCACCTTGAAGGAGACCTCACATCAGGTGGGGGTCATTCCTTCAAGAGTGGGGAAAAGGGAGATCATTCACTTGGTGCTATACAACATTGAGACAAGACTGTAACAAATCAATGGGCCCTCCACAGGAATGGAAGAACCTTGCTGAAAAATCAAGTTAAGGCCAAGAGGGAAGCAGCTACATTTTGGAGGAGACACTGATATTTCTGTTGGCGCATGCAGGATGATGAATGGGCATGAGTAACCTCACATTGGGAAGGGATGCTAAACAATGATTGTAGGGAACCTAGGGTAAGGTGACCAGATTTTAACATTGGTAAAGCAGGACACGTTGATAAAACTCATATCCTGGCGAAATAGCCACATGGCAGCCGAAAACCATATACCCTAGCTTGTCGTGCATTCTTTCCAAAAATCGGTTTTTAAAACGCCACAGGATGTGGGGAAAATTGTTAAAAATCGGGACTGTGCTGCCAAAAGCAGGGCATCTGGTTACCTTAACCTAATAGACCCGATTTTATGTTCTTAGGTAGACACTACGCATGTTGCCACCCAAGCCTTAGTGAACCTCACCATGGACTAAGCACCACAATGATTTTCGACAATGGCCTTGCAGGCAGCATCATGGAATCCCCAGGGGCCACACCAGAGGGACTCAACATAGAGGCCTAACTGAATGAACTGAGCCCTACCTCGAAGCTGCCAGCACCCTTGGGTTGAGGACTGGGATACTCCAATGGGAGAGGGAGTTGAGGGTGGATGCCTTGGGCTGGTAGGAGTGGTGTAATTGGACCTTAGATAGAACCCTTGACTTGGTGAGTGTCCAATGGAAAGGGCCCCAGAATCACCATATATTTAGTACCTCGATGTTCCCCTTGCATTGATATGGCAGGCTTTGATCTATTGGGCAAGGATCTGCAGTTGTAAGAATTGATCCAGAAGTTTTCCCTTGGCACCAATTTCCATGCTCAGTGTAAATAGAGATCAGTCCATTGGGAGATTAGCCTATGCAGGGCAACTCGTGGGTTGCTGTTCAAGGTGGAAGTGTACTAGCATAGACTCCTCATAGTGACATTGTCTTGAGTTCTGTGTCATTGGAAAAATTGTTGATGTTATCAACGCCTTATACCTCAGGGGGATGACTGACAATGTTTTCTTCTGTTTCCTTGTTTTTTTTGTTTTTCAGCCTTTTTTTTGTTGCTGCTGTTGTTGGTCTTGTGGGTTTTTGTCATAACACAACTGCCAAAGTAAGCCATAGTAGTTCATAACCCGAGGACAAAAGGATGGATTCTGGGATCCCACGTAATTCTAGCCCCAATCCAAGAACAGTTAATTATTATAACATGGTCCTGCTTGATACTCGCCACCTTCATGAAATGATCATTGATGATAAGGGTACTACCAAAATCATGTGGTGAAGGAAAGCAGATGGTGATTGGTTATTGATTAGAATAGTGTCAGTGGAAGGATGGACACTGGTACAGATAGGAACTGGAAACAGAGGGAATCCAGGGCAGATGATCCCTTCAGGACCAGTGGTGAGAGTGGCGATACCGGGAGGGTAGAGGGAAGGTGGGGTATAAAGGGGGAACCGATTACAAGGATCTACATATAACGCCTCCCTAGGGGACAGACAAAAGAAAATTGGGAGACGTCGGACAGTGCAAGATATGACAAAATAATAATTTATAAATTATCAAGGGTTTATGAGGGAGCAGGGAGTGGGGAGGGAGGGGAAAAATGAGGAGTTGATGACAGGGGCTTAAGTGGAGAGCAAATGTTTTGAGAATGATGAGAGCAACAAATGTACAAATGTGCTTAACACATGGATGTATGTATGGATTGTGATGAGCTGTATGAGCACCCAATAAAATGATTTTAAAAAAAGTAAATAAAATTATCGAAATGATAGAAAAAATATAATAGTGTCTAGGGTTTTAAAAACTTGTATTCTAACAAGCAGCCATCTAAGTGAGGTGTCAATTAAGTATACATGGAAGAAGCACACCAGTTTGTGTGATCCAAAGATGTCAATAACAAAATCCAAATATGATGAAGGGAAAAGTATCAGAGCTTAAATTGGGAACACTCAATTTGTAGAAGGCTATGGAGGACAGTTCTAGTAAACAGTCAAGGGGTTCAAACAGCTTTATCATCCGAGACAGACAATTGTAAACTTGATTATGGTGGATCAAACATGGTATAATTAATTTGACATGGTATAATTCAGTTGACCTCCCTCTTGACCCAATCTAAATTTGCTCTAGGCTCAAGTATTTCTTTGTGGATATAAAAAGTCTTTTCAGGACTTGGTGGGGAAGGATGGGGTATCCCCTATGGGGCAGCCTTGGTCACACATGGGTGGAGGGCGGGGAGTGGAAACAAGTGTTCCACTGGAGCCATGGAAGTGCGAAGATGGGGGGGCTGTGGATATGGGGTGGGTCTGCGGTGCCGATATGGGGGGTCAAGGAGAGCAGTGAAGGGCCTTGGGTATGGGGGCCAGGGCAGGGTGAAGTGTGTATGTATATCCGGTGAGGGGGGTATGTGTCCTGGGAGAAATATATGTAGATACTAGGATACTGCTTGCAACTAATGGTAAATGATTGTCAAGTTACCTTCCTGAAGGCATCAGCCATCTCTGCAGTTAAGGACAATGGATTGCTTTCCCTGGAGAGCTCAAAATAAGTCAGGCCCTTAGCTCAAGGCTGATCAAGGTTAGGCTGCGGTCATGAATCTGGGATCTGACCATCTTCTCACACGTGTACCCCTAATCCTTCCTCTTCCTATTGCGTGTACACCCTAGATCATCCCTCTCCCACTCCTGTATGACCTATGGTACTACCCTTTCCTGTGACGTATGTCGTTACCTGTAATCAGGGGGCTTGCACATCCCCCAAGTATATATAAGCCTAGGTTAGAAATAAATCTCTCTCCTCTCGTCTCCCATCCTCCCGCGGACCACCAAGAGAGGCTGAGGTGAACATGCTACGTACCATGAAATGTGTCTGACTCCTTTATTTTACTCTTTCTTCTATCTCTTATTCTCTTTGACTTTACTATCATCTTTATATTTTATAGCCCTACCATTACACCTATGAACCCTTATTATTTGTCAGGGGCTGGTTTACCCTGATACTTGTTCTACTTCACTGGCTTTTAAAATATTGATGGTGGCCTTCTCGTTCTTACTCTTTATTTGTATTTTAATATTATTTTTAAAAATTTTTTAATATTATTTTATTTTGTTTTTGTATTGCTTCTGTTGGGTTTTTCAATTTGTGAAGCACAGAAGTGTCTGGACAGGAGTGGGAAGGCAAGGACTGAGCACCCCCACAAGACCAAAAACAAGCCAGATAAGATAACCGGTATCTATGGGTTATGATAAGAGTTGTATGAGCCCCAATAAAATGATTTTTTAAAAAGATAACAACTGGGGACTTAAAGGCTTGAAAGTAAACAAGCGGCCATCTAGCCCAGAAGCAACAAAGCCCACATGGAAGCAGCATACCAACATGTATGATCATGAAGGGCCAAAGGGACCAGGCTTCAAACACCAAAGGCGGGGAGAAAAATCATATCCTCGTCA
>NW_022111324.1:75611997-75614251 GCF_000313985.2 Echinops telfairi
ACAAAATAATTAAAAAAAAAAAAGATAACCGGTATCAGGAAGTAAAACCAGATGCTCCAGGTTCAAAGAAAGCCACAAGGAATAAACAAGCTACTCCATTAGCCAAACCCTATCCATAAGTGCCGGACATTCCTTACCACCCCTTTAAAAACTCATGCCCCGACTGCTGGGCGTGACTTCCCTGACCTGTTGGCTTAGGTCCCGGAACCTTGTCTGGGAGTTCCCCCAGCAAAGCTATTTCTGTTTCTGCTCTCCTTTGTTTTACATTTTGTCTGTCTCCTTAAGCCTCAGCTTCACCTTTACTTTGGAGCTGAAGCCCGGGAGTGATAGGGGCAAGGGGCTCCATGCCACCCCGGCCCAGCCCTGCTTCAACTGGGACATAGCCTACCCCTCTCCTCTCGAACCTCTGGAAGCCTTTGGAGGCACCACTGCAGGGGTTTATTCTGCTACCCTAGTACTAAGAGGAGCTGGAAATAACTAACTACCTTTCCTCGAACGGGGTGCAATGATAAGGCCAATTTCTCATGTCTATCTTTACTCTGTGCCCAGCTTCTTTCATGTGGCCTCCAGCCTTTTGTCTCTGTGTTTAATTCCTGGGATTCCTGCTGCTAACAGGACTCCAGACACTGGGCCTGGCAGTCACTGCACCTTCTGACTGGACTAAGAGACAAAGGGTGTGTCTGAGCTTTTTCTACCTGTTCCTGTGTTTTTAGCTCTGCGGTGCTTTCTCTAAAACTTTTCTACTTCCTCTTTTCCCCACCCTGAAAAAAGGCCTCTGACTGACCTCCATTATACTGGCCATGAGGCCAGGCCCCCTCCCCCTCCTAGGCTCCCTGTTGTGTCTCTCGCTGATCCAAGGTCCCTGTCTGCTGGACAAATCTGCAGGCCTGCACCAGGGAACCTTCCTGGAGGGTCCAGGACTCTCCCTTGGGTCCCTAACTCTGATCGGGATGCCCCTCAGGATTATTGGACCATCTCCTTCCTGACTGACAGGGATCAGGGGACACCCTTCTCTGCCTGTACCTCCTTAAGTTTGAGACACCATGGGGAGCCCCCTGTATATTCCCCCTATGGACAGTCCTTTGGAGTGCCTACTGGCCAACCTCACCAAAATGGGCCTGGATCCAAACATTCACCCTAAGCATTTGGTCTTTTTCTGTAACCAAGTGTGGCCACAATACCAATTGGACAAGTCGCGCTGGCCAGAAAATGGTACTTTCAATTTTAACATCCTCCGTGGTGACCTGGACAGTTTTTGTCAGTGAACCCACAAATGGTCGGATGTCCCGTATGTTCAGGCCTTCTTTTTCCTTTGCTCCCCCATCCTGTTCCTCGTGCCAACCTGCACAAGTTCTCCTGGCTGGGGTCCCCATGCCTGCGTAGCTCAAGACGGAGGCACCAGCTCCTCCACCATCTGCTGCCCCTGTAAGCCTAAGTCCATTGGACTCCCTGGAAGCCCTCTCTCTCCCTCCTTCCTCTCCTCCCCTTTACTCCACATCTCCCAAAATACTACTTACCTCCTCTCAAACCCAGCTCTCACAACCACCCCCGCCTCCTCTGTTGCCATCTCCTGTTGCCAGTCACACCCATTCCCACCACCCTCGTCTGCCCCCTCCGTGAAATTGCAGGAGCTGAAGGACCTGTCTGAGTCTATGTGCTGTTTTCCTTTAACAGACCTCTCTCAGAGAGATAAGCATCTAAGTATTTTCTCACAGGACCCTACCACCTTTATTAAAGAATTCCAACACCCAACGCAAGCTTATGATCTCACCTGGCATGACTTATAAGTAGAGTTAGCCTCCGCCCTCACCCCTGATGAGTGAGAGCGGTTTTCACAGCCGCTCAGCAGCACGCAGATCAAGTCCATTTAACCGATGTTACCATGCCAGTAGGCTCCCAGGCTGTCCCGAGGGAGGAACCAGGTTGGACTTACCAGGTAGACACCCCCGCGGGATACAAAAGCAGGGCCTGCCTGATACAGTATTTACTGGCCGGCTTGCAAGCCAAATCTCACAAAGCAGTAAACTTTGATAAGCTGCTAGAGATCACCCAGCATACGGGTGAGAACTGGGGCTACTGGACTAGCCACTCATTTTATAATTCAGTTAGCCTCTGATGTTAAAAAACAAACAAACGCCCGGCTATCAAAAGATATAGCGTCTGGGGTCTTAGGCTTGAAGGTAATCAAGCGGCCATCAAGCTCAGAAGCAACAAAGCCCACATGGAAGAAGCACACCAGCCTATGCAACCACGA
>NW_022111324.1:75614867-75639148 GCF_000313985.2 Echinops telfairi
AAATGCGCTTTACACAATTGATGTGTGTATGGATTGGGATAACAGTTGTATGAGCCCCTAATAAAATGTTTAAAAAAACAAAAAACAAACAAACAAACAAAACTTTAAAAGGCTGAGGATGGCCTTCAGACCCCTATCCATGACCTAGTAAACATGATATTTTAAGGTTTTACTGTGTTTCCCCGAAAGTAAGACATCCCCGAAAATAAGACCTACTTACAGTTTTGCCTCTCTGCTGAAATATAAGGCATCCCCCAACCTCCCCGATAATAAGCCCCCCTCTGAAGCTACCATAACACTGGTAGCTTCTGGACTGTAACACTGGACTCTGGACCGTAGTGGTGGGTGCCGCTGCACAGCTCACTGTTGGCCGCAGCGCAGCCAGAGCAGACAGGAAGTGCGAGTAAATGTACCATAGAGTGTTGGACATGGAAATAATGGTAGTAACAAGAAATTCTTGATACTGAAGGATTCAGTTTGTCTGGTTATGCTGGTTTGTGATGGCAACTATAACCGTACCATATACAGGTAACAAGTTTCCTTTTTTTTGTTGTTCAACAATAAATGTGTACCGTATTCTTCTTCATGGAAAAATAAGATATCCCCTGAAAATAAGACCTAGTGCATCTTTGGGAGCAAAAATTAATATAAGACACTGTCTTATTTTCGGGGAAACAGGGTAACGCCCTAGAGGAATAGGCAGAAATAGAGTGGGAGTCCCAAGGCCGCCAAAAGGTCAGCTCGCAAGCCCAGGCCTTAATCGTAGCCCTCCGGCGGGCAGGAGGGAGGGGTTAGAAGACTGCCGGAAAGAAGAGCTTTCACAGCCAGCCACCAGGACCTTGCTTCAAGTGCCACCAGGAAGGGCACTGGGCTAAACAATGCCTGCAGCCCCAACCACCCAGTAAGCCTTGCCTGGTGTGCCATTGGAGAAGCTACTGCCCCTTAATGCCTAGCCTTGGAGGGACCGTCCCTCCCAATCCTGACCCGCTGCTGGGTCTAGCAACCAATGAAGATTGACGAAGCCTGGACTCAATGACCCTGGTAACCCTCCTTGAGCCAAAGGTGACAATCAAGGTAGTGGGCAAACCAGTCTCTTTCCTGGTGGACACGGGGGCTACTTTCTCAGTTCCCTTCCTTCTCGGGCCCAACTTCTTCCTTGGTCACGGTTATGGGAATAGATGGCAAACCCTCAAAACCCCTAATAACTCCCCTTTTGTTCTTAGACATAGGGAACTTCATGCTTTGCCACTTCTTTTTAGTAATGCTTTCATGCCCTGATTAATAGGGATTTGCTTTCTAAACTAGGGAGTCAGCTTTCAGTGCAACCGCCTGCTACCTACCTCTCCTTCCCCAGCTCCCTTTTTGTTAAAACTTTCCGTCACCACCACCCCTCCCACACCCTCTTCGACTCTGCTGTCACACTGGTTAAACCCAGAAGTATGGAATACTTCCCGGCCCATCATTGCTATGCATCACTAACTTGTTCTTATCTGCCAATTTCCTGTCCCTTCCCGTTTCCAATTTCACTCACCCACCATAAAGGCCTAAAACCTATCATTCAGCACCTCCTTGCTAATCAGCTCTTATACTCGTCCATTCTCCCTGCAAAACACCCCTATCTTGCAGGTAGTTCCTATCACTCCCTCCTGCTGGCCTGAGGGCAACAATTAAGGCCTGGGCTTGCAACTCTCCTACCTCAGGAAATGTGGGTACCTGACAGTCAGTTATTCCTGCCCACAAGTGGTTGAGGAATTAACACCCCTCGACCTGGACTTTCAGATCAACCCTATCCCAACTCTGATCTAACTTTATTTGTTGATGGCAGTTCTGTTGTTGACATGCAAGGATAGCAGCAAGCCGCCTATACTGTAGTCTCACTTGACCAGGTCTGGGATGCCCAGAACCTCCCGGGCGGCACCACCTCCTAAAAAGCAGAGCTCATAACTCTACCTCGGGCACTCCATTTGACTAAGGGAAAGACAGTTAATATTTTTACGGACTCTAAATATTCTTTTCTTATTGCCCATTGTCACACCACTATCTGGAAGGAAAGGGGACTCCTTACCACTAAAGGATGTCCCATCATAAATGGTAAATTGATAGCTACTCTTTTACAGGCTCTTCAGCTGCCAGCTAAGGTGGCTATCATCCACTGCTGGGGACACCAGACTGATAACTCTTTTGTCACACAGGGTGACTGCCAGAAGGCTGACTACCAGCTTTGCTGGGTCAGCTCCAAAACTCTACTTTACCATCCCCGAGTACAGTCCTCTTATACTCCTCAGGAAGAAGCTGCCCTAACCCAAAAGGGAGAAAAGGAAACCCCTGAGGGATGGATAGTTTTTCATAACAAAATGGTGTTACCAACACAGCAAGCTGAGGACCTCATACACCAAATACATCAATCTTCACACACGGGCCCCGTGCCCTATCCCAGTTCTTGCAGCCAAACTCTTACCACCCCACACTGGCCCAGCTCACTCAACCTGTTAGTTCCTCTTGTTCCATGGGTAAAGCCATCAATGCCCAGGGAGCCCTCAAGCCAAAAGCCCACCCACACCAACTGCGTGGCTATCTGCCCAGCCAAGACTGGCAAATTGACGTCACTCATATGCCTAGCCACAAAGGTCTTAAGTTTCTCCTCATCCTAGTAGGCACTTTTATAGGATGGGTCAAAGCCTTTGCTATCAAACAGGAGACAGCAGATACAGTCACACACATCCTGCTTACCCAAATCATCCCCAGGTTTCTCTCCCCAACTCTATTCAGTCTGATAATGGCCCCAGTCCTCAGGAAAAGTTGAAAAAAATGAATGGAATTATAAAAAATCATTTGTCAAAACTGTCCCTAGGGCTCCTTCACTCATGGGTGGACCTCTCACCCTAACTCGAATTTGCGCCACCCCCGGCTCTCCCTCCTTCTTAAGCCCCTTGGAGTTAATGTATGGCAGGTCCTTTCTGATCAACCATAATCTGCCAGTCCAACCACCACCACTAGCGAACTATTTACCTTTCCTTTCCCTTTTAAGGAAGATGTTCCAGGAGCGTGCAAATAGGTGACTGCCCATCCCAGACCCTGAGCAACCTGACCTGCTGGCTGTCAGCCTGGGAGACTCAGTTCTCCTGAAAGAACTACAATTACAGCCTCTCCAGCCAGTGGGGAGGACCTTATATCGTAATTCTCACTACTCCTACAGTGGTTAAAGTACTCGGGGACCCCAACTGGCATCATCTCAGCTGAGTCAAGCAAACAACCCCAAGTCATGCCCCCCTATGTTCCACCCAAGTTGTGGGGCCCACTCTTTTTCACTTTACTAGGGTGCCTCTTGCAAGCAAACCCTAAACCAAGGTACAGGTCCAAAGCCCAGAGTAAACCCTTTTGTGTGGGAATTCATCATCTATGAAACTTATCTGGCAAACAATGCTGCACAAACACATGTGGCTGGAAAAGGATCTTGCACCCCGGCAGGGTGGCAGTCACAAGTTTCGATATACTTTCCCCCGGCATTCTAAACTCCATAGCCACTGGAGCCTCCATGCCAGCCCTGTGTTTCTGTTTTGACCAAACAGAAGAGTATTGCCAACAGTGGCCACACATCTATGGTGGATGCCCATACTCCTCTTGCAAAATACACGTAGCGCTGGATTGGGATGCAGAGCTCAACATAAATAGAGCAGGTGTTTTTGTAGAGGATGGAAGCCGAAACTTTTGTCTTAATATCGCAGACCCCTAAGACAACAGATGGCTGTCAGGGGTACAGGGCAAACTATATCCTGGGTGACACAGTGGTAAGCCCTCCGGCACCCTTAGGATTCATCAGCAATATGTAAAAATTCTTCCTGGAAAATTTGATAACTGAGACAAAGTAGCACAGGAAATCCAGGACAGTGAACAATCCTTAGCCAACCAGCAATAGAGGGCTCGGCACAGACAAAATACTGACAACTCATGCACCTGGGTAAAAGTAATCCAGGAAGCTGCTACACTCCTTAATGCCTCAGGAGTTGACAATGCTTCCTGTTATCTCTGTGCCTCCCTACAACGTCCATTGTGATTATGCATACACAACTAATTTTAAAAGCAATTTAACCATGGAAATATATGATATGTGAATTCTGTTATCAAGAAAACCACTAAAAAATGAAACCAAACTTGACCAATGGTTACAATGGGTGAAGAGTAAAGCGTTGTTGCTTAGAAGGCATTGAGTTGTCACTGATGGTGCATTAATTTGGAAAAGGATATTAATAATGGTTGTACAGCACAAAGAGTATAGTCAACGGCACTGAATTACACAAGCAGAAGTTGTGGAATTGGAGAATGTTTTGTTGTGTATATTTTTTGCCACAATTAGAAGAAAAATAACTACATGAATAATAATGAGTACAAGGAAAAAATGTTCTAGAATTGAATATGGGGACAATTGTACAACCCTTCTTGATATAACTGAATTATTGAAATGTGTGACATGTGGATCAAGTGCTAACAAAACTTAAAAAAATAAAAGGGGACAGAGAAGCTATGAATAATAAGGTTGAATAAACAATGAAGAGAGAAAAGAACTTCTAGGTTTATCTCAGTGTGATGAGATTGTTCATTCTTCTTTGCAAAAGGCTAATAATAAACTTGTTCAAAATCAACCATTTCAGAGCACTGGTAATTGACCATGTACAGACAGCAGTTTTAAAAATGTTCACTATTGAAAAACAGTTGGAGATTCGGTTCAAGATAAGGGGCACCAGTGGCCCTTTGCGTGCATCCGTCCCTTCTACCTACTACCACCAGCTCTGTTGGAAAAATAATAATATTTTTAGTGTTGGACTGATGATGAAACCAGCTATATTGCTGCCACAGGGAGCAGACTCAACATAGGTCACCAGGCAAAGACAAATGTAGCTTTGCTAATTAAAGGTGGTGAGCTTGATAAAAAATGAACAAGAGTAGAAAGCAAATGTTTTGAGAATGATGATGGCAACAAATGTACAAATGTGCTTGACACAATGGATGTGTGGATTGTGATAAGAGTTGTACGAGCCCTCAATAAAATGATTAAATAAAAAAAGAAAGAAGGAAAAATGAACAAGAAAAACACACAGCTTTGTAAGCCCAAGGTTACGGTACGGGCTGGGGTGAGCAGGAGACTAGTGAGAAATTTAACAGGGAGGGTCTGGAACGACAGATGCACAGAATAGATGAGATAAGGTCTCTATACATCCCTGCTACATGGGAAATTATCCACGAGTCTAGCAAAATGTAAAAACTAAGGATGGCTTGAGAATTTACAGCAACTTTGAACTTGTTCATCAACTCACACAATGATCAATTAGAGCCTTTCAGGCTGGAGATGTTTGCGCATAACCTCTTCTCAAAGCATGTGCTATTGACTATTATATAGATATGGGGTGATCTCTAGGAAACCAAGCTTAAATATAAAAATTGGAAAGAAAAAAAAAACCTTAGCAAGGATATTTGTGATTTCATAATCAAGTTATTTATTTTATTATTCCCCCCCATTCTTACTTTTTATTTCATGCCATGGTCGTGTATGTCTCCCCCCCCCCCATTGTGTTTTTCTCCAGTTAACTACACAGGCAGGGCACACAGCTAATCGTGTGCAGTGATACTGGTTAAAGTTAATATTTCTCAAAATAGCAAGGCACATCATGTGAGAGAGAATTCTGTGCAAATCAGGAAACAGTTTTTGTTTTTTTTCCAGGGTGGGGATTTTTGGGGTAAGTTTTTTTTTTTTTTTTTTTTAAACAAGGAGAGACAGAGCTACTTAGCAATTGCCATGCATGACACATCAGCTGCTGGTTCACCCTGGAGCCAGGCAGCCCCAGGTCTCCACAAAGCACCATGCAGTTAGGTAAAGAGATGGTTCTCGTCACGGTCCACTGGGGGATTTGAGGGGACAATGGGTCCCCCAGAGTCCAGGCCCCTTCCTTTGCCCTGGCACCCTAAGGTTCCAGGTCAAGGAGCCCCATGCCGTTGCCCAGGCCCACACCTTGGTTCCCAGTGGACTGCCACCCGCTGAGGGGCCTTGAGGGTGGATGGATGGACTGAGGGTCCCAGCATGAGTGTGTTTAACCTGGAGGGCTGGCATGGGGTCTTACTGAGCCCATGGAGCTAATTTTGCAGAAGAGAGTTGGTTCTATGGCAGGTGGGTGGGGAGGGGGTCTGCAGTTGAGAACGGATGGGAGATGGGAGCAGTGGTGTCCTGTTCTTGGAGACGGCTTTGGCCTTTACCCAAATAGGGGGAGTGATCCTCTTAGCGCCAGGTATGCAAGAGGTAAGTGGGGCGGGCCCCTACTCTGGCCCCCCCCCCCTATATGGTGAGCCTAGGGGGGCTGGGCCCCTGGGTGTCCCAAGCTTAATGCTTTTGGATCAGCTCAACAGAGAATTACTTAGCGGATGGCACCCTTCCCTCTGCCAGACCCCCTCCTGGCCAGCCAGGCCCACTCCGCTACTGCCTCTTCTCAGAACCCCGGGGAAGATTAAAGTGAAAACTGAGGTCCCTGGGGGCTGGAAGACACCAGGATGGTGTCACTCCAGGCACAAACAAGTTATTAAAACAAACTTGGGGTGGAAATACTAATGTCTGGCTCTTTATCGGTTCTCTATTAACTCCCACTCCAATGATCAGTTAGGACCATGTAAATAAGTTGTAGAAGCCTGTAACTTGGGAACTGGTCAGTTTTGCCATTCCTCTGAGTATAAAAGATCCATCTCAGAAGTAAGAACAGATTCTGAAGATCACCGAAAAATAAACACCACCAGCTGATCTCAGACAAGATTCCTGCCTGTATGGGGCTGTGAGAGAGCGACAGGCATGCTGGCTTCCTGGCCCAGAGGCAGAAGCCAAGGGATCATGCGGCTTAAGACTGAGGATCAGAAAGAGACATGGACATGGCTCCTGGCTGAAAAGAAGTGCTGTTGTGGACCCAAGATTGTATCCCTAATGTTTTCTGATCCTGGCTTGTGGTAACCTAATTCCCTTCCTTATCCAACACTCAGCAAAGTAGAGTGCCTTGGGAGGGATAGTTGATGTCAAAAAAGGATAAAGATTGGACAGTGTAATCATTTCTAGTCTCTGCTTTAGGGCAACTGATCTTGGACTGGTGTGGAGCTGGATTCTCCTTTTCTTACTGAAGTCAGAGGAGGTCAGATGTGGCTTTCACGCCATTTCCTTAAAATCCAGTAGACATTAAAAAAAAATCAGAACATGAGTTCTGATTAATTATGAAGTATTTATATTATCCAACTCAAAGTAAAAAAATATCGTATCAACCTTTATTAAATAAAAATAACAATATGAAACTGTTTCTTTTCATAGCCTCCATCTAGGTCCATACACTTTTTCTTTTCTTTTCTTTTTAACTCATTTTCTTGAGGGCTTGTACAACTCTTATCACAATCCATATATCCATCCACTGTGTCAAGCATATTTGTACAGTTGTTGCCATCATCATTCTCAAAACATTTGCTTTGTGCTTGAGCCCTTGGTATCAGCTCATTTTTTCCCCTCCCTCTTGAACCCTTGATAATTTATAAGCTTACTATTTTATCATATCTCACACTGTGCGACATCTCCCTTCACCCACTTTTCTGCTGTCCATCCCCCAGGGAGGTTATATGTAGATCCCTGTAACCGGTTCCCCCATCGCTGTCCATACACTTCCAAAGGTGGTATTCCCATCTCTCTAACCCTTCCCCAAAGAATTCTGTGTTCTTCAATTTGCACTACTGGTGTCTTCAAGGGATTCAAACTGTGTTGCATTTTCATGTTGAGTTTTGAAAATAAAAATGTTGAAGGGGCAAGATCAGTGCTGTAGGATGGATGTTATAAGGTTTCCCAATGAAATTCTTATAAAAAGAACTGCCCTTGCTACTCTTGAAGAATTGTTGTGGTGGGACCCTAGCAGCTATGCTTTGAAACACACACACACACACACACACACACACACACACACACACACACACACAACTTTTTATTGTGAACTACGTAGCAGTTTACATATCAGATCATCATTTTTGCTTCAACAATTTAAACAAGTTATCAAACCTCCCATTGGCTTCCTTGTTTCCCCTCTCTCTTTCCCCCCATCTCCCTCTTGTAGTATATTTTCTGCCCCCTTCAGTTGCTAACCACAAGGTCAGCAGTTTGAAGTCACCAGTCACGTCACAGGAAAAAGATAAGGCTTTTTGCTCCTGTAAAGATCTATAGTATTGGAAACCCAAAGGGCATTCTGCCATATAGAGTCTGCTATGAGTCAAAATTTATTTGATGATAGTGAGTTTGGTTTTTGGCTTGTTTTTTTTTCCATCCAAGTCAATACCTATTCTACCCACTGGCCTATTACTTCTCTTTTTCTCCCTCCACTCCCCACCCCTAGGAACGACCAAAATCTGCGTCTTTTGGTATGAAAATCTATTTTTGGCTTTAAAAAAAAATTACAGTGGTTTTGTACAATGTTTGTGCTTTTGTATTTGACTAACTTCACTCAGCATAACATCCTTTAAATCCATCCATTTTGTTTTCCATTATGTGGATGTACCACAATTTATTTGTCCACTCTTCCACCCATAACATTACTAGCCCTACTACTGGGCAAATATCTAGAGCTGCATACACATGCACATGTGCAACCTTCCTCTCTATTTTCCAATTCTATCTTTCCACTAACTTTTTGAAGCCCCTTTGTTTTTATTTAAGGGGCCCTGGGGCACTATAGGATAAGCACTGCTTGCTAACTGTAAGGTTGGTGGTTCTAATCTACCAACTACTCAGAGGGAGAGATGTGGCTGCTTGCTCTCCTACAGAGTTACAGGCTCAGAAAACCCTATATGAGGTCATTGTGAATGAGAACCAACTACATGGCAGTGAGTATGCTTTTTGTGTTTATATGGGGTTTTTAGAATACACTTTTTCAAATATGTTTGTTCCACAACTTCTTATCATCCTATCCCACCTCCAGACTAATTGTATTAAGGAAGAGGCCATGTCATGTACAACTTTATATATGATAAACTTGTCACTATGCAATGATTTATAACCAAATCTCATTTTCCATTTCCATTTGCAAATCACATGCATGTCAAGTTTTCCCTACTATCTACCTTTCCTTTTAGTTACCCATGTTTATAATAGAATGAAAAAAACAAACTACTTTTATAATTAGAAAGCAAACAGCCAAAAAACTAAACCCACTGCCATACTGTTTACTACACCAGTGACCCTGTAAGGGTTTCTAGGATTTCTGAGGCTACCAATCTTTACAGGAACAGACACCCTCCATCGTTCTACTGAGAAATTGCAGGTGGGTTTGAATTACCACCCTGTCTGTCTTGCTGTCAGCACACATACCCAGGGTTCCTAGTAATCAGAAAATTAAAGTATAAATATATGTCAATAGCCTTATCTTAGTTATCTCGTGCTACTATAAGAGAAATACCATAAGTGAGTGGCCTTTAACAAACAGATTTATTTTATCACAGTTGTTTCCTGCATGACCAGTTCTCACCCTCCACCACTCAGTGGCAAGTGACAACAACCTCACCCCCCTGCCTGAGGTCAAAGCCACACCTTCTTAAATCAGGCACTGGCTACACCTTGCCCATGTCTGTAGGTACTTGAACTCTTCCTCATCAGACCAACAAAACACAAAGTACTGGGCTCTTGGCCACCCCTGAAGAGGTGGAAATTCATTTCCTAACCAGTTGCCCCACTGCCCCTAGCTGACTTCTGGGCCTGAAAAGAACTTCATCTAAGACTGGTGTCCTACCTGCTCCTAATGCACCCTGTGCACTCCTTAGCTGGCAGGTGGTGCCCACCCATACGGTGTGTCTTGCCCACTAGTTTTCTTTCTTCGTTTTTCCTTCCTTCCTATCCTTTGCTTTTCAATCCATTCTCTGGTTTCCTCTTTTCGTTCTTTCAATCCTTCCCTTTTAATTTTTTTCCTAGTTTTTGCTTTACTAGTCTCTTCCCCCCACCTCTAGTTTTACATACTGTATTTTTTAATTCTTTGTACTCATTATCAAATCTTTTTTTACTCATGCCGTTGTTTGTTTCCCCCCGGCTTATTATCTCTTTCTGCAGTTTGTTGTTTGTTTCTTGTTGCCGCATTTTCCCCGCCTCGTACCACCCAAGAGGAAAAGGCAAATGTGCCCACAAAGTCTAGCTACAACTGTACCTCCAGCTCCTGCCCCACACAATCACTTATAGATAACTGAAAAGTATAGCTAATTCAGCCCTCAATTTTGCTATATGATCAACAGAGAACTGCCCCCACACACTCACATTCTGGATTATACTCATCAGTGGTGAGTGGATATGGTCTCCCCAATATAAGTACAAATACAACACCACTGCAATGTTTCAGAGACAACATTTCTTCATATGAAAAAACAATGCAGAGTGGCTCAAACAAGTGACTGACAGAGCCAGAGACCGTTTTAAATGCACTAAAACAACCTGATAAGGAATTTAAAAGAACAGTTTTGAGACTCCTTCAATGAACTGAGGAAATTACTGACAAAGTAATTGATAAAAATCAAGGGAAATACAGGAAAAACTTTAAAATAAATAATTCAGCAAAGCACTACAAGAACAAACTGACAAAACAAATGAAAACTTAAAAACATACAAAAATAGCAAATGGAACCCTAGGGGATTAATACTAAGATTTCAGAAATAAAGCATTGAAAGAGCAAAGGAATAGAATAAACCAATGGAAGGTCAAAATAAATCTTAGCTAATAAAGCAATTAAAAAAAAAGGACAAAAAAAATTCTGAAGAAGCTTAAGAATTTTGTGGGACACCATCAACAGGAAAATTTACGTGATCAGAATCCCAGAACAGGAAGTGAAAACAAAAAGCACAGAGAAAATAGTAAGAGTTGTTAGAAGGAACTTTCCTAACATTAAACATGAGAAGACACGCTATGGTAAGCGTGAAACTCTGAAAGAAAACAAAGTATCAACCAAGAATCGTATGTATACCCAGCAAAACTGCTCCTCAAATACAACAATGAAAAACAACAACAACAACAATGAAATTAGAACACATGGAAACAATTGGTCCAATGGAAAACACATACATCAGTCACCACAACTGAGACCAGAAGAATTATATGGTACCCAGTTACTACTACCAACTGCTCTGAAAGGGATCACACTAAAAGGTCCTTGATAGAATGGAGAAAAATATGGACAAATCAGAACTCAAATCATAAAAGAGACCAGGATTATTGGTTGGATATTGACTGGTGAGACATCTAAGACTATAGCCCTTAGTCAGGCTTCTGATCTATAACTGAAATCACCCAGGGTGAGAAAGTCATTTAATATAAAAATAATAGCATTTACCAAAGGCAAAGTTTTTAGGGTTAAGAAAGAAGGATGGATGGAAATATGAAACAGAGAAGTGGAAATAAATGATGGTACATTGAAAGGACCACAATGGATGAGCTATATATGTGTTGAATGTAAACCTGATGATGTGCTTTGTAAATCTTCACCTAATTCACAATAAAAAGTAAAAACAAAACAAAAAACACTAGAAAAAGGAAAAGAAATGACATGGAAACAAAAGATTTAAAACTTTAAAATCCAAACAATATTCATCTCTATAGTTTTTAATATGGAAGTATGCATTCTCTGTGAATAAAATTAAAATATTCACAACTGGGCCAATAAACAACATCATGATAAATGAAAAGTTTTAAGTTGTCAACAATTTGATTCCACTGCAGTAATGAGTGTCCATGGAGGCAGCAGTCGAGAAAACAAACAGGAGATCGGGACACACACACAAACACACGGGTATGGCCACCAGATGACAAGCATGGGAAGATCTTGCCCTTCCTCATAGGGAGAGAATCCACTTAAAAGCTACAGAGACCAAGGTGGAAAAGCAGCACTGTCAGCCTGACCACAGTCACTGCTGTGAGCCCACTCCTACTCAGCAGAGCTGACTCTTTCCTGGCCCTTTAGGTAACCTAGCCAGCCAAGGCTCTTACATAGCAGACCACATGGGCAGCTGGCTATGGACATTCTCAGAACCAAAGCAACACTTTTCACCACCCCACCCCTTCCTCCTTTCTGCTTCCTTCTCCTGTGCCCTCTTCCATGCAGCACATATGTACACACAGTACATATGTGTGTACAACCAAAGGAGCAGAAATCCCCACCCACAAAACAGTTTTTTTTCTTCTTTAGTTTTTGTACTTGGGTTCTATTATACTTTTAGTATTTTAGTCTAGTTCTCTTCCACTTCCTCTTCTGGTAGGATCCCACCCTATTGAGAATATGCATACCCTCCTAGGCAAAAACAGGTGGGTCTATAGTTTGAGCACACAACCAAACAAAACTTTTTCCCCCTTGGAGTGCACAGACCAACCCTTTAACCAAAAAGAATCCGAGAAAATAAATGAGATACCAGAATCAGGCAACATAATAAAAGCCATGAACAATAGAACAGAAGAGGAAAATTGATTCAGTGACCTCGAGGGCAATCACTCTGAATAATTGAGGAGAGAAAACCAAAAATGTGAATAAATTTTTTAAAAGCCTGAGAAGGATGTGGGACACTATCATAAGAAACAACGTACATCTCACTGGGATCCCAGAATAAGAAGAAACAAAAAAATCTAGAGAAATTAGTACAAGAAATCATGGAAGAAAATTTTCCCAACATCACAGAGAAAATAACTATTCAAGAAACTAAGAGAACCCCATATAGGATAGATACCAAAGAAGAAAGCACCATGGCAAACTCGCCAGTTCAAGGAAGAGAGAATCCTGAGGGCAGCTAGAGAAAAAGGACAGGCACCCACAAAGGAAAACTGATACTGAAAGCTAGAACTCAGAAGAAGCTATACAGACAAGAAGACAATGGAGTGTTACATACAAAATTCTGTAAGAAAAATCCTGCCAACCCAGAATCCTATATCCAGCAAAATTAGTCCTCAAATATGAGGGGGGGGAAAAAGTAGTATTGCCAGAAAGGGAAAAACTAAAGAAATTCAAACAAACAAGACCAGCAATATAAAAAATATTAACCAGATTACTACAGACAGCACATCAATAGAGCAGACAAATCTGAGAGCATCACACAGCAAACTACCACCCAGAAATCTACAGTGAAAGCAGCATTCGAAACAACACAGAAATGGAGGAGGAAAAATAGCCATAAAACACACACACACACACACACACACACACACACACACACACACGAAACAAATCAAACAAAACAGCAAATGACAGCAACAAATCCGCATATAGCAATAATGACACAAATGTCAATGGATTAAATGTATCCATCAGATGACAAGAGAGTAAGCAGACTGGATTAGGAAATAAGACCCTTCTACATGATGCCTGTGAGAGCACACTTTAACTCAAAGACAGAAATAGACTAAACATCAGAGGATAACAAAAAAAATCTACCAAGTGAATGACAACCACCAAAAGGTAGGTGTGGCGATATTCATCTCTGATAAAATAGACTTCAAGGTAAATAACAGAGCGAGAGACAAGCATGGACACTAAATAATGATTAAAGGAACAATACATCAAGAATATATAACTTTAATAAACATATATGCATGCAGTGAAAGACCTTTGAAATACATTAATCAAATTCTCACAAAGTTGAACACAGAAATAAATAGCTCACCAATAATAGTAAAGGACTCCAACACAGCACTCTTAAGTGAATAAACTTAATAAAGAAACAGAAGAGCTAAACAACACGATCAATCTTGGCATAAACACTGAACTCCACCCAACAACAGGACATTACACATTCTTCTAGTTACTTTAGAATAGATCACATGTTAAGCCGCAAAGCAAGACTCAACAAATTAAAAACCACTAATATACTACAATCTCTTTTCTCACATCACACAGCTATAAAATTGGAAATAAAAAATAGAAAGCATAAGACCATAAAAATAAAAACATGGAGAACGAACAACATACTACTTAAAAAACAAGTGAGCAGCAGGTCAAAGAAGGGATGTAATCAGAAACTTCTTAAAGAAAAAACAAAACAAATGAGAACAATAACGAAAACCTACTAACCCTTTGGACACAGTGAATGTAGTTATCAGAGGGCAATCAATGCACACATGAAAGAGAAGAAAAATCCAAAATCAACATCTTAACACAATAACTCAGAACAAGGGGAACCACATAAACCCTCAAAGAAACAGAAGAAAATAAATCATAAAGATTAGAGTGGAAATAAATGAACTGGAAGACAGAAAGCTAATGGGAAAAAAAAAATCAGTAAGACAAGCAGATTCTTTGAAAGAATTAACAAAATTGAAAAACTGCTGGCAAACTTAACCAAGGAAAAGAAGGAGACGATTCAATGAAAGATGAAACTGAAAAACTAATTACCGACTTCAGAGGGAAGTAACCCAGAATAAGAAGCAAAGAACTTTTCAAAAAGAACAAAATAGGAGATGGTTCAGAGCAGGGGTCCTCAAACTTTTAAAAAAGGGACCAGTTCACTGTCCCTCAGACCTGTTGGAGGGCCGGACTATAGTTTAAAAACAACAACAACTATGAACAAATTCCTATGCACACTGCACATATCTTATTTTGAAGTAAAAAACAAAATGGGGCAAAAACACCTGGCGGGCCAGATAAATGTCCTCGGCGGGCCCCATGTGGCCCCCGGGCCATAGTTTGAGGACCCTGGTTTAGAGTTCCAAACATAAACTGCAGAGGTATGAGGATCATCAAAGAGGACACTGAGACAGACTGAAAGGTCCTATTGCAGGGTATCACAGACTACCAAACACAATAAAGGAATCACACACAGTGGGATTTCTTCTGATCACTGTCCAGAGAGGTGAGTAGCCTTGCCATCAGACAGAGTACCTATAATCATGACAGATATAGTTAGGTTAAATTGTAACACCTAATAATTTAATCTCCATTTTGCTTCACTTTAAAGCTGTTTCCATTTTTAGTATTTTTCTGATTTCCTTTCTCTGTTTGGTCACTATTTGTTGTTGTTGTTGTGTTGTTTGTTTGCTTCCTGTTTGTGTTTATGATTTTCTATATATTAAATCCAGGATAGGAAAATCTACAGAGACAATAACTGGACTAATAACTACCTAGAGGCATTGCAGGAGAGGATGGGGGAAGCAGGAACAAGAAAACAAGAAGAAAATGTTCTGAAATTGACTGTGGTGATGATTGTATAATTCTCCTTAATAAGACTGAATGCTTATGATGATGGCAACATATGTACAAATGTGTTTGATACAACTGATGTATGGATTATTATAAGAGCTGTATGAGTCCCTAATAAAATGATTTTTAAAACCCTAAAACATTACTGAGGGGAAAAAAAAGACTGAATTATATGCCAATAAAACTATTAACAAAAGAAATCAAACAACACACTACATTGGGTAAATCTACTGCAAAAGAGCTCTTTAAAATTTTAAAAAGCAAAGAAGTCACTTTTATGACAACGGTCTTTTCTTTTTTTATTGTTAAATCATTTTATTGGGGGCTCGTACAACTCTTATCACAATCCATACATTCATTGTGCTGTGCCAACCACATTTGTACATTTGTTGCCACCATCATTTTCAAAACATTTTATTTCTACTTGAGCCCTTGGTATCAACTTCTCATTTTTTTCCCTCCCTCGCTCCCCCACCCTCCCTCATGAACCCTTGATAATTTGTAAATTTTTTTTTTTTCCATGTCTTACACTGACTGATGTCTTCCTTTACCCACTTTTCTGTTGTCCATCCCCCCTGGGAGGGGGTTATATGAAGATCATTGTGATCAATTCTCCCTTTCTCTCCCCACCTTCCTCTTACCCTCCTGGTATGGCTACTCTCAATATTGGTCCTGAGGGGTTTATCTGTCCTGGATTCCCTGCATTTCCAGCTCTTATCTGTCTGTACCCGGGTACATGTTCTGGTCTAGCCAGATTTGTAAGGTAGAATTGGGATCATGATAGTGGGGGTAGGGGGAAGCATTAAAGAACTACAGGAAAGCTGTATGTTTCATCAGTAATATACTGTACCCTGACAGGCTCATCTTTTCCTTGTGACCCTTCTGTAAGGGGATGTCTAATTGTCTACACATGGTCTTTGGGTCTCCACTCCGCACTCTCCCTCATTCACAATGATATGATTTTTTGTTCTGATATGATTTAATGCCTGATACCCGATCCCACTGACACCTCATGATCACACAGGCTGGTGTGCTTCTTCCATGTAGGCTTTGTTGATTCACAGCTAGATGGCTGCTTGTTTATCTTTAAGCCTTTAAGACCCCAGACGCTATTATCTTTTGATAGCCGGGCACCATCAGCTTTCTTCACCACATTTGCTTATGCATTGCTTTTGTCTTCAGTGATTGTGTTGAGCATCACAGAATGCCGGATTATTAGAACAAAGTGTTCTTGCGTTGAGGGAGTAATTGAGTAGAGGCCCAATGTCCATCTGTTACCTTAATACTAAATCTATAAATAAATGTACATAGATCTATTTCCCCATTATATATAAATATACTTACATATGTACATGTCTGCATTTAGACCTCTATAAATGCCCTTTGCTTCCTAGTTCTTTCCTCTATTTTCAATAAAGGTCTTTTCAACAGCTATATAAGCATATGAAAGCTGAACAAAGAAAAGAGAAGATAAAAGAATTGATGTTTGAATAGTGGTGTCCAGTGAGTAAGCAGCTTGGTGTGGTATAGAGTTATGATTTGGGCTAACCATAAGGTCAGCAGTTTGAAACTATCAGCCAATCAGTGGAGGAAAGACCAGGCTTTCTACTCCCATAATGAGTTCTAGTCTGAGAAACTCACAGGGACAGTTCTACCCTGTCCTAAAGGTCACTCTGAGTAACCATGGACTCAATGGCAGAGAGGGTTTTGAGTTGGTTATGAATATTGACTACCATGGTCTGGAAGAACAAGCAAATGAAATTAACCTTGAGAGAAATATAACCAGAATGTGAGGATGGCAAGATTTTGACTTGCTTTATTTTGGGTATGTCATCAGAAAACACTAAATGCTAAAAAGGACAACACATTTTGTAAAGTAGGGAATCAGAAAAGATGAGGAAAATACTCAGTGAGATAGACTGATAAATAAGCCACAACAAAAAACATCCAACAATCATGAAGATGACATAAGACCAGGAGACACTTTGTCCTGTTATGGTTTCAACGAGAGTAGATTCAATGGCAATAAACCACAAAGGCTTATAGTAGTGAATTTTACATTTCATTTTTTGTGCAGTTGTTTCAGTTTACATTATAGTAGATGATATTTTTCTCTAATTCCTTTTAAAAAAAGAATATAAAAAAAAAAAAAGAGACTATACATGAGAAAAATAGTAACTCTAGCTTCAGCTATAGTAAACAGCTGAAGTATCACAGGGTTTAAACTTATAAATGTAAAAGCCATTCTACTAGTAGAGGTTATCTTGGTGAAAATTTAGAATCCAAAATACTAATAAACTTTTTTTTTATTTACCTGTAACTTTGGTTCCAATAACCAGGGGCAAAGGAATTTCATCTGGGAGATCTTTGAATTGTGAAACATCTGCAACTTTCCTTTGTTGTAGAAGCCGTATTTTCTGCCGTTTCTGTTTTAATGCTGATCTCTCTTCCTCAAAAAATGCAGAAGAACATCTAGAATAAATTATAAAAATCATATAAACTGAAAACCATCCTATACAAAAACTTAGGCCCACTCTGCTTCTTTTACTTCTACTTTTTCTTCCTCTTCCTTTTTATGGGGGGCGTATTATTTAAAAACCGGTTCTTAGAAACAATACTAGTTTTTCTTCGAATTAAATTACCTTTAATATTTTCTGAGAAAGAGCAGGCTTTCTGTTGCTCTAAGAGTTACAGCCACAAAATTCCTACACCGGGTCCCTGTGGGTTGGAAGCGAATCAACAGCGATAAGTTTTGAGTTACCAATCTTCATTTTTAAAGACAGCACCTTGCAACAATGAAAAATGTATAGGCTCAAAGACGTAATATCTTATTATGAAATAGGTGGATTTGTTCACTATCCCTTGGCAAACTGTGTCTGAAACCCAGCTCAACTTGAAGGCTCTGTCCAGAAGAACAGCTACTGTCCCTGTGATCCTGTGGGCACACTCAGACAGGAATGAAAGAGGAGACTTGCCACTGGGCAAACTTAATCACACTCTGCTCGAAAGCCTTTGATCTTTAAGGCCCATTTTGCCTCTATCATCATATTCTAAGATGAATCAAAAGTATTTAAATACAGCAGTCATGTTAGGATATAACTATTCATTTAAATATCCATAATAAACTATATTTCCATCTAAATAATGACAGAAAGTAAGAAGAAAATGAGCAAAATGGAACACTGGGACCAGCATAATTTCCAATGTGAACCAATGTGAGTAGTAATAATAAGGACTGGAAATATATAGTAAAACCTTAGACATGTATTTTGTACATTATAAGGTTTCTGGGTAGTCCAAATAGTTGTTTGCACTCCACTACTAACCTGAATATTTATGTTCCAATCTACTTAGCAGTTTTGAAAAAGACCAAGCAATCTGCTTCATTAACATTATAGGTGAGAAATTTCTTTTCAATCCTAGGTGACCTTGGCTGCCTGCTGTATTGTAGACTTTGTCTTTTCGAGGTATACAGCATTCGTCATAGAGCACATCAGAATTATATGCTTTTGAAGCCCCACCAAGGAAAATGAACTTTACCTAAAACACACCTTTGCATATTAAAGGAACTAGAGGGGTCTATAATTCTAAATAATCAGATTACACTTGAATTCTGTGAAGTGAAGAAAATAAAATTATTCGATTATAAGGTGCTTTGGGTATACAAAGCCCCAACACTGAAATTAGTTAGCAAGATATATTTAACATATATTATTCTCAGATATGGTATTAAAGATTAAAATATATATAATGTACTAATGATTAAATACCCAATCTATTGATTTACCTCCGTGGTTTCCCCATAAGCCGCCTGATTTTTCCCCATTCTACTCTTGTTAGTTTTCTTGTCTTCAAATTAGGAAAAGACTCCTTTAGACATACACAAAAGTCATTATCGCCTTCAAAAAGTGGTCTATAAAGCAGAAATAATATTTTAATGGTTAAGAAAAAATGAATTATTTTATTAACAGATATAAAATCCAAAATACACATTCCAATTTTTCAAAGAATGGTAAACTTTCATTTCAATATCATGCAGATACAAAACAAGCAAAATTCCATGCACCCCAACTAAACTAAAGCCTTGGCACTTATGAAACAAAAAATTTGTAACAGTTATTCAGGGAATAATTATGACTGAGATCCCAGGGATATTTATTTCTGTTAAATTTCCTATAAAATGACCCTTTGGGGGACTATTCTAGCACTCACATGACATCAGATGATGATAAACGATTGCTAACTGCAGAGTAGCTTCGTCCCAGAGGTAATGCCAGCACCAACGAGTGCTCTTTGAGATTAGATCAGTTTTAGAAATCCCCCAAAACTCAGATTACACCAGAATACTAAAAGCTCTAAGCCTATGGAAAACCTATGTGCAAAAGGGAAACAATTCTATTCATGGGTTATGGAAAGCAGGAAATAATTTTAACAGCGATGCATCAAAGTACTGAGGTCAATTACAAACTTTCCTGAGCTTCACATGTTCTAGAGGAGTCAAGTGGCTTACAAAACATAGGAAGGAAATAAGGAGGAATAGCCAGCAAATTAAGCACTAATGACTAGCATATGCGCATGGATTCAAATCTTGCAGATTTCCTACGGAAACTCTATTGTTAAATGATTGGGGAAAAAATGATTGGATTTCGCACAAATGGCTATGTTCTACGGAAACATGTAGAATTTACAATCTTAGAAACCTTACAGAACATTTTTACCTGTAGGTTTAGAATCAACTCAATGACAATAAGGTGTTTAAGTACTCTTGAAATAGAAAACGATCCTAAAAATGAACTGAATCATTTTTAACATTAATAACAATTTTATAACTCTTATTCTAGCACTATAATTTCAAGATGGATTAAAATAAGTCTCATTCACCATAAATAATGGTGTTCTGTTTTAACATATCTCCATTCCAAGGCCTTTGTATATTATAATTACAAGATATTTGCATTTCATTGTCCACAGTAGCGCACAACTTCTTCCCAAAAAGGAGAAAAGGGCTATATAAAAAGGAAGACTGAAAAAAATAGAATCAGAAGACTTTTAGAAAAGGTTGTATTAAACTTCTTATTCAGTGAATACTCACAATATACGCATGATACATACTTGTCTATATTTGAGTAGAACCATTCATATATGCACCATTTATGCGCTTTGGGAAGCTTGAGTAGGTTACGTAATCGAAAACCAATCTTCTGTGAGGCTTTCTTATCTGGTGTTGACATTGTTGCTGTAAATTTCTATATAAGAAAAATGAGATTAGTTGCAGTTCTAAGAAGTAAATATCTATAGTACTCAATACACTTTTTAAAAGGTAGGTTATGGTTAAGAACTTATAGTCACTAATATTCATCATAAATTATTTTATTATGGTTCAACAAAATTTTGATTGTAAAAAGTCACCAGAGGCGCGGCCTGGGGCACCAGTGGGCGATGATCTCTCCACCTGGCATTCGGTAACAAGCAGAGTAAGCTGTCTATCAAAGTAGGAAGTATGGAGGAGAGGGTCAGTGCACTTGCACTAACAGATGCAAGAGGGCAGACATTGCAGAGCTGAAGATCTGAAAGTCGAGAGGATGTGGCTGCTAGCTGGAGATCCAGAGCAGGCCAGAGAGCTGGAGCAGGGCGGAGATCCGAAGTAGGCTGGAGACCTGGAGACCAGGAGCAGATCTGGAGCAGGCCAGAAAACTATGAAAAACCAACAGAGCGAAGCAGAGCTCTTGGCTTCTCCTGGCTGTGGATATGGAGCTGTGGCAGTTTCTTTCACAAGAAACTGTTATCACAATCCATACATACACCCATTGTGTCAAGCACATTTGTACATTTGTTGCCATCATTCTCAAAACAACTGCTTTCGACTTGAACCCTTGGTATCAGCTCCTGAGGACATCTTTAGCAAATGGTATCAGGAATGATGGGGGGAGTGCGGAGTGGAGATCCAAAGCCCATTAGTAGGCCACTGGAGGTCCCCTTGCAGAGGGGTCTCGGGGAGGAGATGAGCCAGTCAGGGTATGATGTAACAACGATGAGAAATACAACTTTCCTCTAGTTCCTAAATGTTTCCTCCCTGCTCCCACTAACCATGACTCGAATTCGACCTTGCAAGACTGGCTAGACCAGAGGAGGTACACTGGTACAGATAAGAACTGAAAATACAGGGAATCCAGGACGGATGAGCCCTACAGGACCAGTGGTGTGAGTGGCGAAACAGGGAGGGTAAAGGGAGAGTGGGTAGGAAAGAGGGAACCGATTATAAGGAACTATATGTGACCTCCTCCCTGGGGGACAGACAACTGAAAAGTGGGTGAAGGGAGACGTCGGACAGGGCAAGATATGACAAAATACCAATTTATAAACTATCAAGGGCTCATGAGGGAGAGGGGAGCGGGGAGGGAGGGGAAAAATGAGGACCTAATGTCGGGGGTTTAAGTGGAGAGAAAATGTTTTGAGAATGATGTACAAATGCGCTTTACAAAATTGATGTGTGTATGGATTGGGATAACAGTTGTATGAGCCCCTAATAAAATGTTTAAAAAACAAAAACAAAAGAGTAAAATTAAATTAGTGGAAGACAAAATTAACAAAAGTGAAGACAAAACCCTCAATATCAATCTGCTACAGGAACAACCATGAAAGAAAAATGAAACAAGCCTAAGAATTATGCGGAGCACCATTAGAGAGGAGAAACTTACATGTGATCAGAATTCCAGAATAGGAGACAAGAAAAAAACGTATAAAAAATTGTCAGAGATTCATTGGAAGAAAATTCCCCTAATATAAAAAATGAGAAGATAAGCATTCAAGACATAGAGAGGAGCCCAAAAAAGAAAATCGCCAAGATAAACATTCCAAAACCAAAGACAAGAATTCCAATAGCAGATTTGGAAAAACAAAAAGTCACCCACAAAGGGGAGTATTCTGATTCCTCTGCAGAAGTCAGGTAGGCAAGAAGGCAAAGGGATGACATACATAAAATTCTGAGAGGAAAAAAACTGCCAAGCCAAAATTACATACCCAGAAAAGTTGTTCCTTCAAATACAATCGCAAAATTAGGCTATTTCTAGATTTTAAAAAATTAAAGGATGGTAATATGGAGGGAAGGTGGAGTAGAAAGGGGGAACAGGTTTCAAGGATCTATATATAACCTTCTCCCTGGGGGACAGACAGTGGAGAAGTGGGTGAAGGAAGATGTTGGGCAGTATAAGATATGACAAAATAGTAATTTGTAAATTACCAAGGGTTCATGGGGGAGAGGGGAGCAGGGAGGGAGGGGAAAAATGAGGAGCTGATATCAAGGGCTCAAATAGAAAGCAAATGTTTTGACAATGATGTGGGAAACAAATGTACAGAAGTGCTTGACACAATGGATGATGGATGGATTGTGATAAGAATTGTATGAGCCCCAATAAAATGATTTGAAAAACAAGAAAGGATTCTAAACTTAAAAAAAAAAAAATTAAAGGAATTTGAAAAAACGAAACAAAACCAGACCAACTTTACAAGAAATAAGAAAGAATTATTTAGATGGAGAACTAACAATCACCGATACAACCTCAGGTGAACACATATGACAAGAACCAGAAAGTGAACAAAGATACCGAAACATCCACAGTGAAATATATTTATAAGACTGAAAATATAGAACCTGAAAAATCAATTTGTAAACAAAGTCAGGTAAGAAGAGGTAATAAATATTATAACTACTGAACTTCCATTTGGAGAGGAAGTCAAGTAGATTTGAAGCTAGAGCACACTGCTTTAAACTTAGAAAGAAATTAATAAATTACAAAGTAACCTCAATGAAATTTAATATACTATCTCACTAACAAAAAGGGAAAATCATATAGATTTGGTAAACACTAAAACAATGGCAATGAAGAAAATTATTTTTTCAAAACCACACAAACCTAACAACTACAAGAAGAAAATGTTCTTACACTACTGTTCTTAATATGATTTAGTTGTATATGTAAATTATATGTCAATGAAACTATTAATAAACTCAACACAGAAACTTAGGTAGAAGAAATCAGCAGCAGCATCACATACATACGCACTAAATCAAATGACAATAAATTCATACCTACCAATAATTACACTGAATGAAAATGGATTAAACATCCATCAAGAAACAGAGGATAGTAGGACAGATAAGAAAACAGAATCCATCAACATGCTGTCTTATGTAAGTTAATGTAAGAAACATACATTAACTATTACCAGATTAGCTAAGAAGAGACTCAAATTTGCATCAAACGGTATGGAAATACCTTAAAAAGTATATAGAGAGAAATACTGAAGAAAAGAAAGCTGATGTAGCATTTTTTTAACAAGCTGATACAGGTGTATTATTATCAGTCCAAATAGACTGTAAGGTAAAACATAGTAAGATACAACAAAAGGAATTTTTCACTAGGAAGATGCTATGATTCTGAACATGTATTACCTAATATTACTTCCGAATAAATAAAGCAGAAGCTGATAAGACTTAAAACTTGCTAAATAAGATAGAATACTTGATAAATCTAATTGCACCTTGATTCATGACATTCAAAAGAAAAAAGTTCATGCTTGCTTCAGCAGTACATACTAAAATTGGAATAATACAGAGAAGATTAACGTGGCCCTTGTACAAGGATAACATGAAAGTGTGTGAAGTGTTCCATATATATTTTTAAAGTTCAGTATGGATTTTAAACCATTTTATTATTTTAAAGTATCTTTCAGTGGACACGTGGGGCGCTTGTTATTTTAACTGTTTTACTGTGAGTGGTTGTGGGTTTACAGAGTAGACCATCAGCTTTACATGAAACAATTCACACATTTTCATCTCAATCCCCCTCAATATAGCCCACGTGTTTCCTATCGCCATTCTAACTTACCTATCCCTCTGAACTTTGTCCTTGGATAAATGCTGCTTCTTTGATCCCAAATGTCTGATTATTCTATGATATGTGAATATTATTATTATTTAATCATTTTATTAGGTGCTCATACAACTCTTATCACAATCCATACATACATCAATTGTGTAAAGCACATTTGTACATTCATTGCCCTCATCA
>NW_022111324.1:75640342-75658433 GCF_000313985.2 Echinops telfairi
TCCACTCTCTCTTCCTCCCCCTTCATTTGCTCCCGTGTGCTCTGATCAGACATGTCCCTCTCCCTGAGCTGCAGCTTCAGTGCCGTCCTCTCAAATAAATCCTTCTGGGGGAGGGGCAGGTGTCCACGTAGTTGGGATTGGGACTGGCCCCTCAGACCTCTCCACTGGTTCACGTGAATATTATTATTGCTCCTCTTATAGCCTTGTCTATTGTTTTATTGTAATTTGAGCTACAGGGATACGCTCAGTATTAGACAAAGTGTGACCAAGGGCCATAGCCTCAGGGGTTCCATCAGATTCTATCCAGCTAATAAACTTTCAAGATTTTGAGTTTGTCCCAATTTTTAATCTATTATATCTAGGACCTTTTAATGTGATCCTTCTTAGAGCAGTTGTAGTGGTAGACGGGTACCACCTAGTTTTGGTTTCAAGCGTTTTGGAAGCTAATATTTACATGATCACCAGTACAGTGGAATATTGGTTCCCATGTATCATAGATTTTCATCACTCTTCTTTCCTCTACACAGGGAAAACCAACCTTAGATGACCAAACACAAGCTTTTAAGACCTAGTCACTAATTAACCTAAGACGGATCCAGAACATGTCTTTCAATTGACCTTGTGTCTTCTGAGACCATGGTCATAAGCCTCCAGGACCAGCAAACCATTCCCTCAATGATACCTTTGTTTGATATCACGTCCTTGGTTGAGAAAATGCTCAATTATGACCCACCCTATTAGAAAATCTTCTTTGATAACACTTTTAGAAAATAATGAAACTATGAACAGAGTATGAAGAATTGTAAGTTTGATAGGAGAAATAAATATTCTTGAAATTAGTATTTCCTTCTCCAATTTTCATTCCTTTGATTTTTACATGTCCACTTTAAAACAAATGATGTCAGAAATAAAGAAGGAGAAATGATTTCTTGCTATAAATTTTCCTCTTCTGGAACCCACAGATTGAGAAAAAATAACTAGAATATGTAAGAAAACTTCAACACTTCAACAAAAGATGAATTACGCCCATTTAAAAGTGGGCAGAGTACACAATGAGACAGTTCACCAAAAATGGCATTCAAGCAACCAACAAACACAAAAGAAAAAGTCTCAATCACTAGCCATCCAAGTGATGCACATCAAAACAATGAGAGAACACCTCACCTCAGAACTGACAGCAAAGTTTTAAAAAGCAGAAAACAACAAATGCTGGAGAAGGTGAGGAGAGAACGAAACATTCATACACTGCTAGTGAGATTGTAAAACAGTACAACCGCTGAGGGTAGGGGCACAGCACTTCTTCAAACAAATGGGAACAGAAATATCATATGACCCAGCAATCCCACTATTTGGTATAAAGACTACAGAAATAAGGAGCAAAACCAGATATATGTTCACCCATGTTCATTGCAGCACTACTCACAACAGCAAGCAGATGGAAACAACCTAAATGCCACTGAGAGAAGAATGGATAAACTTTGGTACATACCCACAATGGAAGACTACACATCACTGAAGAAGGACGTAACTGTCACGTCTCATGACATGGATGGATTTGAAGGACATTATGTTGAGTGAAATTAGTCAATCACAAAAAGATAACTATTACATGAGACTACTGTTATATGGGGGGGGAAATAAAAGGTTTCCATACCAAAAGAAACTAACTTTAATGGTTACCAGGAGTGGGAAGGGGAAAGAGGGAAAGAAAGTAATAAGCTAGAGGGTAGACAAGTGTTAACTTTTAGGTGAAAGGGTAATATCTCCTTTGGAAAATGAGAATAAGGGAGCAGGGGGCAGGGAAAAATAATACTCAAGCCTCAATGGACACACACACACATACATTTTCATCTGTTGGATAAAGTAAAGTTCTACATCCTATCGTGATAAAGTATATTTTCTCGACTCATTTCCTGCAAAGTCCAAACTGATTCCATATGGCCAAATCCATGTGTTTCATGTTCACTATCATGTGTTTCATGTTCACTATCTCCAAGTTTAAAAGGAAAGGGTGTGTAAGCAGGTTTGCAAACTGGCTTCTACTCAGTTTTAAAGTCAATCAATACCTTTACTTAGTAACTGTAACAGAAGCTGAGCTGAAGAACTGTTTTAAATAAAAGAACTATTACTCAAAATAGAGTAACAAACACACTTTATGAAGCTGAGCAATGACTCTTTAGAGTAACACATACCTGAGGGACCATCGCCACCCTCTGGTTCCTTTTAGGAGACCTTGTACTTATTTGCCTGTCCTCTTCGTCAGAAAAGAGTCGACTTCGCTTCGAATTTCTGAAAGGCTACGGTGGAAATTTTGTTTTCAATAGTTTTAATGCGACATAATCCAAATATCATACAAATCAATAGTTCCATCATATCAAGAAGTATTGTAAAATCACTACCACAATCAATTTTAGAATTTTTTCTTGTACTCCTTGCTATTAGCTTATTGCCCCAATTTTTTTCCATTAATTAAAAAGCTGAGCATATTCCTTGTTTATTCTAGAATATATGCCTATATTTGAAAAGTATAGCTAACTCTAGACCAGCGGTTCTCAACCTGTGGGTCACCATCCCTTTGGGGGGTCAAATGACCCTTTCACATGGGCCACCTGATTCATAACAGTAACAAAATTACAGTTATGAAGTAGCAACGAAAATAATTTTATGGTCACCACCACATGAGGAACTGTACTAAAGGGTCAAGGCATTAGGAAGGTTGAGAACCACTGCTCTAGACTATCAGCTATATGGAAAGACAAAGAAAGGGTCATACAAAGCACACAGTATCAATTATATTAGATTTAGAAAGCAGTAAGATATCTATTTGTATAATCCATTTATTAATGAAATACTTAGGTGAGGACTGAACTAAAGTCCTATTCTCCATAGTGCACTGGTACCCATGAATGGTGAAAATAAAGATTAAATTCGGGAAATTCTAACTCATTATGTTGGCATATAGGTTAATAACAGTTGATTATAGCACATGATGTATCTGAATAGGGCTAGGCTAGTGGTAAGATACCAGATTATTCTAGAACAGTACCCCCAAAATACTGTCACCCCAAGATACATATTATACTAGTTATGCTGTCAAAAGTATTAACTGAGCTTCCATTTGTGGACATAAGTGTAAGATACATATAAAGGATACCTGTTAGGTACCCGTACAACATTTAAAAATAAAAAGAACAAACACATTATGAACTTGAAAGTTTTATAACATGAAAAATCCACAGTGTATCCTAGATTCAGAGAGGGTTTATTGTTATTTATAGATTTATTTATTTAATCATTTTACTGGGGACTCTTACAGCTCTTATAGCATGCCATACATCAATTGTATCAAACATATTTGTACATATATTGCCATCATCATTTCCAAAACATTTTCTACTTGAGCCCTTGGTACAAGCTCCTCTTTTTACCCCTCCTCCCCCATCCTCATGAACCCTTCATCAATTATATAGTGTATTATTTCATATCTTACAATGTCCCTTGTCTCCCTTCACCCACATTTGTTATTTGTCCCCTTCAGGGTGGGGGTGGGGTATATATCCAACCTTGCGATGCGTTCCCCTTTCTCCCCCTTCCCCCTCCATTGACATCCCCCTACCCTCCTGATATTACTATTCCCACTACAGTTCCTGAGGGGTTTTTCTGTCCTGAATGCCACGTGTCTAGAGCTCTTCTCTGTACCAATGTGTGTTCTCCAGTCTAGCCAGATCTGTAAGGTAGAACTGAGTCATAGTAGTGGGGGGTGAGAGCATTCAGGAACCAGAGAAATGATGTGTGTTTCATCAGTGCTATACTACACCTTGGTTGAATCATCCCTTCTTTATAACCCTTCTATGGGGGATAACCAATTGTCTACAGATGGGCTTTGGGTCTCTACTCCAAATCCCTCGGTTCACATCAATATAGTTGTTTGTTTGGGATCTTTTGATACCTGATACCTGATCCCTTTGACACCTCATGATCACACAGGCTGGTGTGCTTCTTCCATGTGGGTTTATTTGCTTCCCTGCTAGACAGCTGATTGTTTAACCTCAAACCTTTTTCTTTTTTAAATCATCATTTTATTGGAGGATCTTACAACTCTTATCACAATCCATACAAACATCCATGTGCCAATCACAATTGTACATATGTTACCATCATCATTTTCAAAACATTTTCTTTCTACTTGAGCACTTAGTATCAGCTCATTTTTCTCCCTCCCTCTACCCTCCCTCCCATGTGAACACTTGATTTGTAAAAAAAATTTTCAGTTCTTACATCGACTGTTGTCTCCCTTTACCCACTTTTCTGTTGTTCGTCCCCCCCCCTCCCCACACCCACCTATGTGTGTTAATGTCGATCATTGTGATCGGTTCCCCCTTTCTCTCCCAACCTTCCCCTTATCCTCCTGGTATCGCTGCTCTCATTATTGGTCCTGAGGGGTTTATTTGTCCTGAATTCCCTGTTTTGAGCTCTTATCTGTACCAGTGTACATGTTCTAGTCTAGCCAGATTTGTAAGGTAGAAATGGAGTCTTAATAGTGGGGGGAGAAAGCATTGAAGACCTAAAGTTGTGTAGGTTTTTTTTAATTAAATACTTTTATTGGGGGCTCTTACATCTCCCATCACAATCCACACACTCATCCAGTGTGTCAAGCACATCCATTGTCAAGCACCTATTTGCCATCATCATTTTCAAAGCAGTTTCTTTCGACTTGAGCCCTTGATTTCAGCTCATTCCCCCCTCTTTCTCTCATGAACCCTTGATAAGTTAGATTATTATTGTCATATTTTACATTGTTTTCTGTCACCCTTCAGCCACTTTTCTATTGTTCGTCCCCGCTGGGAGGGGGTTATATGTTGATCCTTATGATCGATTCCCCTTTTCTCCCCCAACCCTCCCCTTCCTCTCCTGGTATTTCTATCCTCATTGTTGGCCCTGAGGGGTTTATATTTCCTGGATTTGTAAAGTAGAATTGAGGTTACAATAGTGGGGGAAGGAAGTATTAAAGAACTAGAGGAAAGTTGTTTGTTTCACCCTGACTGGCTCATCTCTTCCTGTGACCCTTCTGTGGGGGGATGTCCAATTGTCTACAGATGGGTTTTGGGTCTCCACTCTGCACTCCCCCTCATTCACACTGATAAGATTTTTTTGTCTGGGTCTTTGATGCCTAATACCTGGTCCTATCGACACCTCATGATCACACAGGCTGGTGTGCTTTATTGCTTCTCAACTAGATTGCTGCTTGTTTATCTTCAAACCTTAAGACCCCAGATGTCCTATCTTTTGGTAGCTGGTAACCATCAGCTTTCTTCACCACATTTGCTATGCACCCATTTTGTCTTCAGCGATCGTATCAGGAAGCTGAGCATCACGTACTGCTATGTTATTAGAACAGTGTTCTTGCATTGAGGGAGTACTTGAGTAGAGGCCCAATGTCCGTCTGCTACCGTAATACTTAACATATAAGTATATGTACATAGATCTATTTCCCTATCATTATAATATATTTACATATGTACATGTCTGTATTCAAACCTCTACAAATGTCCTTTGCCTCCTGGTTCGTTCCTCTATTTCCCTTTACTTTCCTCTTGTCCCACTATCATGTTGGATCTTCATTTGGGTTTCAGTAATTCCTCTCAGTTACATTGCACTTGATCAACCCCCACCAGCCATCCTACTCCCTCCTCATCATCAATTTCAGATCACTTGTTGTTCCCTTGTCCCTGGGTTAGTTGACAACTGCCTTTCTTTACCGTACCTCCCCCTCTCCCGTGCCCCCCCCACAGAACTGCCAGTCCTGTTTTCTCCTCCCAATTGTTTATCCCACCTATCTTCTCTAAATTGTTTATCCCACCTATCTTCTCATGCAAAAACAATAAACACACAAACAAAACAAAGCAAAATAAAACAACAACAAAAAAGAAAAACCTATAAATAGTTCCAAGTATGTTTGTTGATCTCTGTGAGTGTTTTCCAGTTGAGTGGAATGGGGTGCCATACCCTGGCCCCAAAGTCTATTTTTGGTATTCCTCAGGGACTTCATTGTTTTGCTTCACTTGCTGCTGTTGCACGCCCTTACTGTTTCGTCCAGGTGTGGTGGGGTCAGATCAGGCACAATTCCCACACTGTGTCTCCAGTGTTGTCCCCTGTAGGGCTATGGGTCAATGAGAGACATTGAGTCTTGTGGTGGGTCTGGCCCTATGGTCCTCTCTGTGCATCGGCTGTTCCAAGCAGGAATATCGCCCTTGAGGCTTGGGGGGCCAGGATGTGTTCCAATCTCTCTCCTTCCCTCTTCATTTGCTTCTGTGTAACCTCAGGACTTAAGACCCCAGATGCCATAGCGTTTGATAGCCAGGCACCATCTGCTCTCTTCACCACATTTGTTTATGCACACATTTCGTCTTCAGCAATTATGTAGGGAAGGTGATTATCAAGGAGTGCCAGGTTATTAAAACAGTGTTAAAAAAAAAATTAAAAAAACAAAAATATAACCGATAGTTCTAGGTCTGTCTGCTGACCCTTATGTATGCTTTCTGATCAAGTCTGATGAAATGCCACTTTCCCTCAAGTCAGAAGTCTTTTTTCAGGATTCCTCGGGGACTTGGTTACTTTGCTCCTCTTGCACTCCCTTTGCATTTTACCCCACTGTGTGCATGGGGCAGACTGGGAACAATTTCCACAGTGTCTCCAGTGCTGTCCCCAATAGAACTATGGGTCAGTGAGGGAATGTGTCTCGTGGTGGGGTCAGCCCTATGGTCCTCTTTGTGCATTGGCTGCTCTGAACAGGAATGTTGTCCCCGGGGCTTGGTGGGCCATGTTGAGGTCCCCTCTCTACACCCCCTTCCCCCAACCTTTGTTCGCTCCCATGTGGTCTAGACAGACCCGCCTCTCTCCCCAGGCTATATCTTCAATACTGTCCTCTGTATTGCCTTCTTCTGGGGAGGAGGTCAACATAGCTCGGCTTGGGTCCAGCCCCAGCGTCCTCTGTTAATTCACTGCTCCATGCCAGTATCTTCTTGTTTGTTAATAGAGCAAAACAGTGCAAATGATAAACCAATTAAATCCACACTCTTTCTCAAATCTTTTCTCTACCACCTAAGACAGAATTTTATGCCTATGTGAAAGGAGGATAAATGCAAATGGCTTCAGATGCCTAATGCTTACATCTGGGGAAGAGTTCAACTGGGTGAAAGCAGAGGTATAGACCCTTAGAATCAAGCCAACTCAGGGTCTTAAAACTCCAGTCCTTCTATCCATTCCATTCCCCTGACCACACAGGCAGAGAGGAAGAAGGCAGTGATGACAGGGGTACTGATAAGAGTAGGGAAAGTGATACATATCCACAGTGCTCATATATCCAGGCCATCCACCTACCCAAGCTCAAAGCTTACTTCATGAATGACCTTCATATCCTCTGGCTCAGTATTATCACATCAGCCCGGGAGGAGGAAAGGCCTAAAATGACTAGTCATGCCAATTTTATAATCATCACCTCTACTTCATATCCCTAAACATATTTACTACTGACTTACACAAGAGTTTTAATAGCGTACTACTTATTTATATATATATATTTGCAGGAATCAAAGCCATGTAAAAAATTTTTTTCTTTTGTTTTTGTTTTTAATCATTTTATTAGGGGTTCATACAACTCTTATCACAATCTATACATACATCAATTGCGTAAAGCACATTTGTATATTCATTGCCCTCATCATTCTCAAAACATTTGCTCTCCACCTAAGCCCCTGGCATCAGCTCCTCATTTTTACCCCTCCCTCCTCGCTCCCCCCTCCCTCATGAACCCTTGATAATTTATAAATTATTTTGTCATATCTTGCCCTGTCTGACAACTCCCTTCACCCACTTTTCTGTTGTACATCCCCCAGGGAGGAGGTCACATGTAGATCTTTGTAATCAGTTTTCCCTTTCCAACCCACTCTCCCTCTACCCTCCCAGTATCGCCACTCATACCACAGGTCCTGAAGGGATTATCCGCCCTGGATTCCCTGTGTTTCCAGTTCCTATCTGTACCAGTGTACATCCTCTGGTCTAGCCAGACTTGCAAGGTAGAATTCGGATCATTGGGGAGGGGGGAGGCATTTAGGAACTAGAGGAAAGTTGTATTTTTCATTGTTGCTACATCCCACCCTGACTGGCTCATCTCCTCCCCAAGCCCCTTCTGTAAGGGGATATCCAGTGGTCTACAAATGGGCTTTGGGTCTCCACCCCGCACTCCCCCACTCATTCACTATGGTAAGATTGTTTGTTCTGATGATGCCTGATACCTGATCCCTTCGACACCTCATGATCGCACAGGCTGGTATGCTTCTTCCATGTGGGCTTTGTTGCTTCTTAGCTAGATGTCCGCTTGTTTACCTTCAAGCCTTTAAGATCCCAGATGCTATATCTTTTGATAGCCGGGAACCATCAGCTTTCTTCGTCACATTTGCTATGCACCCATTTGTATTCAGCGATCGTATGTATCATGGAGGTGAGCCATGTAAAAATTTTAACATATAAATGAAACCCAATTATATGAAGTTCTTGATAGTGAAATGGTTTGGTTTTTTAACTCAAAGAAATCTTCATTGATGCAACTCTAGTCATAAGCAAACTAGAAAATGTTTAGTTTGCTTAATGATGACCATATTATTGATGACTACAGATTACTTATCTAAATATGATCAAATACTGCTAATATTTAAGGAGTCAAATGCTTTCAACATAGGAACAACCGTGGAAAATTATCACTAAGCTATAAAAACTAGCCTATGACAACAATATAGACAAATTAGTTATCATTATTTTAAAATGTGAGGAAAAAGTCATTGCTTACCATATCCACAGAACTTGTATTCCTGCCTTTCCAAACTGGCGTTTTCTGTAAAGAATTGTACTTTTCATTCCACGTGTTAGATAAGCTTCCCTCTGTAATCAACAATCATTTTTAGTAATATTTTATACACTTTAATAACAGCAATATGTTTGAAATATTTGCCAATTTGAAAAAATACACTAACTGTACTTTTAGTTTAATACAAATGAGACACCTCTTCTGGATCTATTTATTTGTCAAGCTGTCTACTCTGGTAAGGCAATGCATTATAAAAGTATTAAATGCTTAGACCAAAATATAGGTGGCTTTTCTTTTTGGTTTTCAGAAGTTCTTCCTTTCTAGCTTGCTAACAACTATCTCATAAATAATCAGTACAACTCTGACTGCAATAAAGGCAAGGAAAGACTCTTCTAAGCTTAAACTTAAAGCATATTTAAAAATTTTATTTTTGTTAAATATGTGACATCCCTGATAATGAACTGAAATTAATATAGGGTTTATATTTCCTGAATTCAAATTCTAGTTGTATGCAAAGTAGAAAATGTTTATAGGCATATCATAAAAATAGGGGCAAGTTTAATTTTTTTTAAGAGTGTATTTATTGATAGAGAGGTACACAGGAAACCTGGATGAGCATACAAGAAAACATTATTTTTATTTTCTTCTATTTGCTCAAAGAGTCCTGGTAGCAGGTGGATAAGTGCTTAACTGCTAAGTAAAAGGTGGGTAGTTCAAATGCAAACACTTCACAGGAGAAAAATGTAGCTGTCTGCTTCCATAAATACTACAGAAAAAGACAACAGCCTTGAAAACAGCTTTAGGGTTGCTTTGAGTAGGAATGGATTCAATGGGAATGCATTTTATTTTTTAAATTCTATTTGCTTATTTATTAGCATCTTCTATTTTTGCTAAAAGGAATTGATATTACTTGTAGAATTTCTCCAAAGTTATATTTTTAAAAAAGGAATGTTTACTATCAGGAAAACATGTAATACTACTTTTACAAATGTTTACTTTCAAGAAGAAAATAAGAAAACCAGTGGGATGGAATTGATCACAGGATTTCTGGAAGATAAAAGCAGTCTTCCTAATTTACAAAGTCACTAATCCAGAACACAACATAGTTAGTTGGCTTTAAAGACAAAAAGTACTAATGAACTTGTGAGAATGTCTAGCTAGGCTCTAAGCTAACTCATAAGGTAAACAAAGCGATATTAAGAAAGTGGTCTAATATATCTACAGAAAAAAAAATACTATCATTGCTTTATTCCATGGGTCTTCCATTGTTACTCAGAAAAAATTTTTAAATTAACATTTCAATATACGCCGGGCCATCAAAAATTTCAGGGGAAAATGGACCTAAAAGATATGGGAATCCAGGACGGATGAACCCCCCAGGACCAGTGGTGAGAGTGGCAATACTGGGAGGGTGGATATAGAAACGGGGAACTGACTAGAAGGATCTACATATAACCCCCTCCCTAGGGGACGGAAAACAGAAAAGTGGGTGAAGGGAAATGTCGGACAGTGTAAGACATGACAAAATAATAATAATTTATAAATTATCAAGGGTTCATAAGGGAGGGGGGTAGTGGGGAGGGAGGGGGGAAAATGAGGAGCTGATATTAAGGGATCAAGTAGAAAGCAAATGTTTTGAGAATGATGATGGCAACAAATGTATAAATGTGCTTGACACAATGGATGGATGTGTGGATTGTGATAAGAGTTGTATAAGCCCCCAGTAACTTGATTAAAAAAAAAAGATATGGATTTTTCCAGGAACTTTTTGAAGCCGCTCATATATCCCAGCATAGTTGTCCACTAAATGTTTCAAGTGTAAGAGTTGTCTGTAAGGTTTAATTAGAAATTTCAATTGATAATTAAGATTAAAAATAATAACAACAACTGAGGATTTATTCTCACAAAATAACATTTGAATTCAAAGTTATTGTCAGTTAACACTGATACTTAAAAGCTTTACTGCATCATAACTTGTGGGGGGGGGGTAGCACTATATTCAAATTAATTTAATAAATGAAAATCGGAGCTTATGCCACATCTAAAAATATTTTCTTTCTTACCTTTTAAACTGACAAGGGCTTTTGCTGAAGAGCCTACAATTAAAAAGAAAACAATATTTAAAATTAAAATATGTCAATTATTTTGCAATTAAAGTGAGAGAGGGAACTTGGTAAGGGGATGAAAGTTGATTCACTTCATTTTAGTAATGCTGTGTTTTGAAATGATGGAGAGGTGTGTAGTTAGAAATTAGTAGAAGACAAGGTATCAACTAAGTCCACATGGAATAAGTATGAACCAAGGATTGTAAATAATAAAATCCAAATCCAAAAGAGGGAATAGTATCAGAGATTACATTTTGAACACCTGGTTTCCAGAAGGCTATGGATGACAGTGGAAGTGAAAAATCCATTTGCAGAGTCCACACATGGATTAAGTCTCCAGTGAACCCTCTTTGACCACCGACTAGGGATGTGAATAGCCTGATTATCAGACAGAAAGTATTGGAAAGCCGATTATGGCAGATGTAGTTAGGTTTAAATGTACTATCTTATCATTTAATCTTCCCTTTTTAACCATTTTAAAGTTGTCTCAGTTTTTTTTTAAAAGTGCAGGGGAAATACACATAGCTTACAATTGTGATGATTGTACAATTCTTCTTGGTAAGACTGAGCTATTGAATTGTATTATATGTGGATTAAGTACCAATAAAATCATTACAAAACTAATTATAATAAAATGCTAACAAGTAAAACACAAAGAAATAACTAGTAGATAATTCAAGCTATATATACTATTTTGAGAGAAATTAATAGATACTTGGTATTTTTGCTAAAGTTGTGAGAAAGATGATGTAGGGAAAAAAGGACAGAAAAAGAGAAAAGAAAGACACAACATGGGACTGTCTTCTAAAGTGTTCTGGTCCTAGAGAAGGAAATGAGAAAGGGGTCATTTATAGAAACAACTCAAGATGGATTAGAGAAGCAACAATTAGTCTTGGTGCTGGAATAGCGAATATAGAAAATGCAAATTATCCAAACTCTCATGGCAGGTAATGAGTCCCTGGGCAGCCTAGAGTGCAGACATGTGCAACATGTAAGGAAACAAGCTGAAAAGGGAGTCTAGAACAGCCATGAGGGGACGGAACAAAGTTGGAGGGATTCACCGACGAGTCAGAATAAACTTTAGTACATGTTGGAACAATCAGGAAGCTCCTCCACATGCTGACCATGTATTCTTAATAAACTCCTCAGAGGATTCTGCTACAGGTAGCCCTAGCACTTGCTTTAAGAGATACTGGGCTGCAGTGTTTCTCACTCAGTAAATAAAGGGTCTATGGGGCATAAGCAAACGTGGCGAAGAAAGCTGATGGTGCCCCGCTATCAAAAGGTATAGCATCTGGGGTCTTAAAAGCTTGAAGGTAAACAAGCGGCCATCTAGCTTAGAAGCAACAAAGCCCACATGGAAGAAGCACATCAGCCTGTGTGCTCATGAGGTGCCGAAGGGATCAGTTATCAGGCATCAAAGAACAAAAAATCATGTCATTGTGTGTTCACCCCACTAATAACGATCGTTGAAGACAAATGGGTGCAGAAGCAAACGTGGCAAAGAAAGCTGATGGTGCCTGGCTATCAAAAGATATAGCATCTGGGGTCTTAAAGGCTTGAAAGTAAACAAACAGCCATCTAGCTCAGAAGCAACAAAGTCCACATGGAAGAAGCACACCAGTCTGTGTGATCACAAGGTGTCGAAGGAATCAGGTGTCAGGCATCAAAGAACAAAAAATCATATCACGGAAAAAAAAAATCATATCACGGTAAATGAGGGGGAGTGCAGAGTGGGGACCCAAAGCCCATCTGTAGGCAACTGGACATCCCCTTATGGAAGGGTTGCGGGGAGGAGATGAGTCAGTCAGGGTGCAGTGTAGCAACGATGAAACACAATTTTCCTCTAGTTCCTAAATGCTTCCTCCCCCCACCACTATCATGATCCCAATTCTTCCTTACAAATCTGGCTAGACCAGAGGATGTACACTGGTACAGATAGGAACTGGAAACACAGGGAATCCAGGGCAGATGATCCCTTCAGGACCAGTGGTGAGAGTGGCGATACAGGGAGGGTGGAAGGAGGGTGGGGTGGAAAAGGGGAACCAATTACAAGGATCTACATATAATCTCCTCCCTAGGGGACGGACAACAGGAAAGTGGGTGAAGGGAGATGTCGGACAGTTTAAGACACAGTAATAATTTATAAATTATCAAGGGTTCATGAGGGAGGGGGGAGTGGCAAGGGAGGGGAAAAAATGAGCTGATGCCAGGGGCTTAAGTGGAGAGCAAATGTTTTGAGAATGATGAGGGCAACGAATGTGCAAATGTGCTTTACACAATTGATGTATGTATGGATTGTGATAAGAGTTGTATGAGCCCCCCAATAAAATGATTTTAAAAAAAGAGCATGGATCATAACCAAGTATGGATAACACTGAAAAGAAAGGGAATTCCAAGCTATATATACTATATTGTGCTCATGTGGAACCTGCACATGGACTAAGAGGTAGTTATTCAAACAGAACCAGGGATACTGAATAGTTTAAAATCAAGAAAAGTGGGCATCAGAGTTACATCCTGTCATCATATTTATTAGATCTGTATGTTGACATACAAGAAGCTGGACTATGTAAAAAAAGAATGCAACATCAAGATTTGAGGAAGACTCATTAACAGCCTGTAAATATGCAGATGATACAACCTTGCTGGCTGAAAGCAAAAAAGACTTGAAGCACTCACTGATGAAGATCAAAGAATACCATCTTCAGTATGAATTAAAACTCAATAAAAAGAAAACCAAAATGTTCACAAATGGACCAACAGACAACAGCATGATAGATGGAAAAAAGATAGGAGTTGTTGAGATTTCATTTTACTTTGATCTATAAACAAAGCTCATGGAAGCAACAATTAAGAAATCAAATGATGTATTGCATTGGGAAATTTGTTGCAAAAGACCTCTTTCAAAGTGTTAAAGTGCAAGATGTCACTTTGGAGGACTAAGGTGCACTTGATTCAAACCACATCTTCAATCACTTCATAGGCATAGCAACGCTGGGGAAGGAATAAGGAAGATAGAGAAGAATTGATACATTTGAATTATGGTGTTGGCGAAAATACTGAGAGTACCATGGCCTGCTCGAAAAACAAATTTGCCTTGGAGGAAGTGTAGCTAGAATGCTCTTAAGAGGTGTGGACGAAAGATTTCCTCTGAATATGTTGGCAGGAGAGACAGTGCCTAGAAAAGACGTCCTGCTTGGTAAAACAGAGGGTCAGTGGAATAAAAGAAAGCCCCTCCCTCAATGAGATGGATTGACACGATTGGTGTAAAAATGGGCTCAACATAACAACAGCTGTGAAAATGGCACAGGACCAAGCAGTGTTTCGTTCTACTGAGGCTGTGAGTCAGAACTGACACGTCAGTATCTAACAACAATTGTTAAGCAGTAGTAGGCAGTGCAAACAGCCGTGCAGATGGCACGAGTTCTGATGGTGTGTCAGGTTAAGAGCTTTGCTGCTAACTCAGAGACTGGCACTTCAAACTCACCCGGCTGTTAGCAGGAGCAAGACCTGGCAATCCTCTTTCATGAAGACTACCCACTGCCATGCAGTCATTCTTACTCATAATGACCCTCCAGGGCAAGAAAGAACTTTCCACAGGGTTTCCAGAACTGTAATCCGTATGGAACCTGACTGCTAACCTCTTGATGAACAAACCAAGTGGTTATCACTGTGCCACATGTTATTACAGCCAAGAAAACCCCATGAAACTACCATAAGGAAGCTCTACCCCTTCAAATGGTGCCACCATGAACTGGAATCAACTCAAAGTCACCCAACAAGACATTGAGAGCAATAAAGCTCATGAGAGAAAAAGGAACTATCCAATCATTCAACCAATAGTAGAGTGCGATTCTTTCATGAAATGTATATGTTAGTAAGGGGAACAAATATACAAATCAAGTAATTAGAAGCACAATGAAAATATAATATGCCCCCAAGGATGACAATCCTGCTCAGGGCAGTCTATGCACAAATAGGAGCATAGGGCCAGGCCCACCAGACACAATGTCCCTCACTGACCCGTAGTGCTACGAAGGACAACACTGGAAGCAAAGTGTGGGAACTGTGCCCATCCTAACCCCACCACACCAGGGAAAATTGCTAAGAACGTGCAACAGAGCAGCAAGGGGAACAAAGGAATGAAGTCCCAAGGGAATGCCAAAAATAGACTTTAGGGCCAGGGCGGGGCACCCCATTGGACTGGACTGGAAAACACTTCTAAAAATCAACAAACAGACCTAGAACTATTCTTTTTTCTTTTTTGGCGTTGGGCTTTTGTTGTTGTTTTGTTTTGTTGTTTGGTTTTGCTCTGCCTTGTTTTTGTGCTTATTATTGTCTCTGCATGAATGTCTTTCTAGATAAGATAGGCAGGATAAACAATCTGGAGGAAAAAAACAATGGGACCAATGGTTGAGTGGTGGCAGGGAGGTGGGAGAGGGGGCAGTGGGGGAAAGGAAGTGGGCATTTACAAAGCCAGGGACAAGGGAACAACAAGTGATTTGAAATTGAAGGCAAGGAGGGCGTAGGAGGCCTGGTAGGGCTTGATCAAGGGCAATGTAACTGAGAGGAATTATTGAAATCTCGAATGAAGGCCGGACATGATAGTGGGACAAGAAGAAAGTAAAAGAAAATAGAGGAAAGAACTATGAAGCAAAGGACACTTATAGAGGTATAAATACAGGCATGTACATTATATAAATGTATATATAATGATAGGGAAAGAGATCTATGTACATATATTTATAGGTTTAGTATTAAAGGTAGCAGGTGGGCATTGGGCCTCTACTAAAGTACTCCCTCAATGCAAGAACACTTTGTTTTAATAATCTGGCATTCTGTGATGCCCAGCTATCAAAAGATATAGCATCTGGGGTCTTACAGGCTTGAAGATAAACAAGCGGCCATCTAGCTGTGAATCAACAAAGCCTACATGGAAGAAGCACACCAGCCTGTGTGATCATGAAGTGTCGATGGGATCAGTGATCTGGCATCAAAAACCCAGAACAAAAAAAAATCATTATCAATGTGAATAAGGGGGAGTGTGGAGCAGAGACCAAAAGCCGATCTATAGACAACTGGACACACCCTTACAGAAGCGTCACAAGGAAAAGACGAGCCAGTCAGGGTGCAGTAAAGCACCAATGAAACATACAACTTTCCTCTAGTTCTTTAATGCTTCCCCTCCCCCACTATCATGACCCCAATTCTACCTTACAAATCGGTAGAATTTGACTAGACCATGTACATGGGGTTACAGATAAGAGCTGGAAACACAGGGAATCTAGGACAGATAAACCCCTCAGTACCAATAATGAGAGTAGTGATACCAGGAGGGCAAAGGGAAGGTGGGAGGAGAGAGGGGGAACCAATCACAATGACCTACATATAACCCCCTCCCAGGGGGATGGAGAACAGAAAAGTGGATGAAGGGAGACATTGTTAAGTGTAAGACATGAAAAATAGTAATTTATGTAAATTATCAAGAGAAGCTGATACCAAGGGCTCAAGTAGAAAGAAAATGTCTTGAAAATAATACCAACAAATGTAAAATGTTCTTGACACAATGGATGTATATATGTATTGTGTCAAGTGTTGTATGAGCCCCCAATAAAATGATTTTTAAAAAAGAAAAAGAAAAAATACACAGCACAAAAGATTAAAAAAAGATAAGAGATAATGTGGTGTGCTGATATTTGGATTAGTATCTCTTATCATTTGACATCTGAACAATCATCTAAAAGTGTGAGCCACTTACATATGCACTGGTGCTCCACGAAATGGGAATCATATCCTGAGGATTCTGATCTCTAGCTTTGTTCTTTTTTTGAAGGCAGTGTTAACTAATGGTTAACAAGGCTCTAGATGGAAACTAGCTGTGTTTGAATCTTGTGAGTGATGACAGTTCTGCCACTTCCTTATTGTTTACTTTAAGCATTAACTTTAAATTCATGGAAAAGTGGAATCCAACGACCACGGAATTTTTCCACTTTTTGAAGCCTCATATTTCTCCACTTGAAAAATGAGGATTAAATGAGTTAATGCATGCAGATCAATGCACATGGCACACAACCTACCTTGATATGTTATTTTTATTATTACTAACAACAACAAAATCCTTAGTTGAAGAGAATGGATTTTACACAAGGATGAGTTTGCGTACATGACATAGGATACTGGACAAAGAGTCTCCAAGGGTAGAACATCCACAAAAGAAGAGCCACAGAGTAACCTGGAGAAGAGCAGGGAAAGGCAGCAGTCAGTCTGACAGAAGAAGCAGTAAGTAAATAGCACTGAGACAGAAATTAGATTGCAAAAAACAGTAACAATAAAACAAAAACACTGATGGGAGCACATGGGAGCAGTTGAAGGGGAAGGAGAGTGGAGCACATCCTGGCCCACCAGGCCTTGAGGACGATGTTCCCATTTAAAGCAGCCAGTCCACAAAGAGGACCACATGGCCGGCCCCACTATGAGACATGACGCCCCTCACTGACCCATAGCCCTACAGGGGACAACACACCGGAGACAGTGTGGGAACTGCGCCTGATCTGATCCAGTCACAACGAGGCAAAACACAAATGGGGTGCAACAGAACAGCAAGGGAACAGAGCAGCAAGGTCCCCAGGGAATGTTGAAGGTGGACTTTGGGGCTAGGGCGTGGTGCCCCAACAGACTATAGACTGGAAAACATTCCTAAAGGCCAACAAACAGTCCTTGAACTACAAGCTTTTCTTTCTTGTTGTGTTTTGCTTTGTTTTTTTGTCACTGGTTTGTTGTTATTGTTGTTTTGTTGTATATTGTTGCTTGGTTTTGCTCTGTCTTGTTTTTGTGCATGTTATTATCTCCACAGGTCTGTCTAAACAAGGCTGGATGAATAATCTGGAGGAGAAGACAATGGACTGACAGTTCTGGGGGGACATGGGAGAGGAGGAGGCAGGGGAAAGGAAGTGGGTGTTAACACACCCAGGGACAAGGGAACAACAAGTGATCCAAATTGGTGGTGAGGTGGGTGTAGTAGGCCTGGTAGGGCGTGATCAAGGGTAACGTAACCAAGAGGAATTACTGAAACCCAAATGAAGACTGAGCATGATAGTGGGGCAAGAAGAAAGTCAAAGGA
>NW_022111324.1:75659407-75662695 GCF_000313985.2 Echinops telfairi
ATGTGTTGAGAATGATGAGGGCAATGAATGTACAAATGTGCTTTACACAATTGATGTATGTATGGATTGTGATAAGAGTTGTATGAAGCCCTAATAAAAAGATAAATAAAATAAGCAACTTAAAAAAATAAATTAAACAAAAACAAACAAACAAAAAAATAAATTAGATTGGAATAGTCCAGAAACAGAAAGGGGGCTGGGGGTAGCACTGAGGCTTGAAAAGTAACAAAACCAAAGCCAAATCAAATTTAGTGCCATCAACTAGATTCCGACTCATAGGCACCCTATAGGACAGGGTGGAACCCAACAGGGCAGGGTAGAAAGCCCCATGAGTTTCTGAGACAGTAACTCTTTACAGAGTAAAAAGTCTCATCTTTCTCCCAAAATAACACGTGATATGAAAAAAGGTGAGGGAATTAAATCAGGTATTATGCATGAAAGTGGGAATGCAAGCATGAACAAAAGCAGAAGCTAAACCTGTTCTAGTGGGGCTTCTATTAGAGCAAAGGAGGTAGATGTTAACTAATCACAAAAACACATAAATGCAAAACTGCAATTGTTGACAACTGTCAGGAAGGAATTACATAGAGCTATGAAAGGGTGTAGTAAATCAATGTAATCTAGACAGGAGAGACAAAATCCATCTCTCTGACAAAGGTGAAATGGGACCTAAAGGATAAGCAGGCGTTAACTGAAGGAGGATAAGAAAAGGGAGAGCGTTCCATGCAGCATGAGCAAAGGTCCTTCAGGCAGAGTCTGGTGAATGCAGGGAAAGAAAAAGGCCCCAAATAACTGAAAGGGCAGCATGAGAGGAAGACCAAATCAAGGGCTATAGAGCGTCTAGAGGATTTTAAGCCAAAGGATGACATATTTACATTTTGAAAGAATAACTCTGGCAATGTGTATATGAGAGAGCAAGAGCAAGGCAAGGAGGGAGAAGGGGAGAGAAGAGAGAAAGGAGGTTTTAATGAGAGCCTAAAGTGATTAGACAGGAGTTCTGGTGGTGCAGTGGCTACGTGCGTGGCTACTAAGCAAAAGCTGGTGGGTTCGAACCCACCAACTACAGTGAGAGAGAAAGATGTGACAGTCTGTTTGTGTCAAGATTTATAGTCCTACAAACCCTATGGGACAGTTTCGCTCCGTCCTACAGACTAGTGTTGGTATTCATTGAGACTGAAACCACTTAAAGTAGCTCTGTACTTTGGAAACGGTGAAATGTGACGCTAAGAGCCTTGGTGGGATAGCAGTTCGAGACCTCCAGCTGCTTCTCAGGAAAAGATGAAGTTTCTATTCTCTTACTGGAGGATTCCAGTCTGCCCTCTAGGGCCACGGTGAATCGAAATCTACTCAATGATGGGATTTATCTTTTGTTTTGCTTTGTTTTGTTTATTACTCTTACCAGAGCAGAAAAGCTCACTGTTAGCCCTCAAAGAGGCTAGTGGGTTCAAACTGCTGACCTTGCGTTTAAGCAGCCCAACACACAACCTGCTACACACTACCAGTGTTTCTTAAGAAATTGGTAGCAGGTGTTTAAGAACTCAGAGGAAAGATCTGAGCTAAAGACATCCTCAGTTTCTTCATATGGAAAAACAAAGCCTTAAAAGAACCCTTACCTCAGTTGTAACGAAGACAATATAAAGTGATTGGCACAATGACCGGTGCATGATAAGTGCTTAAGTGGTAGTGTTTATTACTGACAATGTTGTGCTGGCTATCAGCTAATACATTAGCTAGTCCCCTTGCTTAAACTTGGCATCCAGTATCAAAACTGAAATCCCTTTTCCTTTTTGAAGATCCTGTCCCAGTTTCATGAATAACGTTTCTCCATATAAATGGAGCTATGTATACTTGATTTATGGAATTGTATGACAAGACAGGTAAGGCAATCCCCTGCTTCCAAGAACATAAACAACACAGGCACACACAATGTACCAGAAATGTTAGAAAGTGATAAAAATTATTAGGTCACATAATTTGAGAGTGGAGCTGGATTTGAACCCTATTATAACTCCCATAGATCGCATGAGTAAGAATCAACTAGATGACAGTAAGCTGGGTTTTTCTTCTAACTACCAAGTTCCTACAAACAGCCATATTACGTCTTCAATACATGTTTGATGATAATATTGAAGCAAAATATTCCAAATGAGAGGTATACTAAAAGCCACTTAAAGAACCTCTCATTCAACAGAATAACAACAGCAACAACAAATCTTCTAAAACGTAATCTCTTTATAGTAAAGATAGTAAGGATTTTTAGGAGCAATGTAAGTCACAATTAACTTGTACGAAAGGGCTTCAAAAAGTTGGTTGAAAAACGGAATTAAATACAATGGGATTTTTGCCCGGAAATTTTTTGAAGCCTGCCCTCTGGTACTGGCCAGCAAGAAGCAATGAAACTCATGGCCAGTCTAGAGGTACTAGCCACTATGACTATTAAAACAATTAAAATGAAACCGAATTTAAAATTCAGCAGCAAAGTCAATCAGCCCCATTTCAAGTACTACATCATCACATGTGGCCAGTGGCTACTCTACCGACCATCACAGACCACACTGAGAAGGTTCTCCTGGAACTTAGCACCAGCCTAGAGCAAATTAAAAACACAAACTTTTCATACAACTCTCATCAGTTTGGCCTGATGACAGTGTCAGCTCTTTATTTATATTTCAAGACTATACGACTCCCATAAAGAAGACACAATTGGCCGCACTGAGCTCTAATTTTAGGTCTGTTTGCCTTTCACACAAAATATGTGATCGCGACGGAGCCTTCTCTTTGTTAAGACACTAAAACGCTCACAAATCATATGGACACATCAACCCAGTAGTAAGTGTGCGCTCAGGACCTTGTAGTAACTCGGTAGCCCATTTGCCCTTTTCCTATCATGAATCACAATATCCAGTTCCATTGTTTTTAAAACTACGGATCTTGGTTCGCCAACACGGCAGCGAGGCACAGTGGTTGGGCTCGTGAGCAACGCAGGGAGGTGGGTGTCCCCGAGGTGTGTGCCTGCGTGTGGGTCACATCCATGTTTACCAGGCACTCCCATGGTTCCCGAACACACGCAGGGGCTAGTCTGCGGGACAGGAGCCACCCGAACCCCTGGGAATCCGGTCCGGACCTCTCTGGAAGGGTCCACGGCCACCTGTGGTCCCAGGGGAGGGGGCCCGTCCCTTGACACGGAACCACTTCCGAAGGTGGGCACGCGTGGGGCGAGGGGACCGTCGGGATCGCACTTGCACGCAGCGGCAGGCACGGGGCAGGACCACCACAGCCGCGGGCGCG
>NW_022111324.1:75663597-75673992 GCF_000313985.2 Echinops telfairi
GGTGGGAGGGCGGCCCCGGCGGCTCGGGCCGTGGCCTGGGGGAGGCACCGGCGGGCAGGCGGGCGGGAAAGCCTCCGGTTCTTGCTCACGGATCTTACAACTCACGTCCTTCGCCGCCCTCGTGCGCTCCCTGCTTACGGAGTGCCCAGGCGGCGCGTAGGGAGCAGGCTGGGCCGCAGCTGTCCTGCAAGAGCCGCCCCGAAGTCGAGGTCCCTGCGGCCACACGAGAGCTGGGGACACCCTCCGGAATGTGCGAACTTGAGCTGCCCGGAGCCTGGCACGAGAAAGACCTTGAGAGGTCACGAAGTTACTCATTTAGGCCAGCGCCGAACTGCCCACCTCTCTCATCCGTCCTTCCACTCCACCCTGTCCGCTGTACTGAACTGGGAGAGGGTTACAACTTGAATAACAGGTTTCCTGAGGATGCATCAAAAAGCAGTCGTGACAGGTGCTACGAGGTGATGAAGAGGAGACACTCCATGAGAATTCTTACCGTCTCGAAAGAAGCCCAGAGAAAGATTTCACAAATCCGGCCCATAACTGTCCCCAGATAAACCCCTGCTGTTTTTCTACAATTCCTTTAGCAAATGGTATAAAGCCTCAATCCTTCCCAAGAGTTTATGGGGGCTTCCCAGGAGAAGGGCCGGCAATTAAGCAGTGAACTACAGCAATGAGTGGAGTACAGAATTAATAAGTGGTCTGGATGGAGCCCTGGTGGTGCAGTGTGGTAAGGTGTTGAGCTCTTAACTGCCAGGACAGCAGTTCTTTTTAGTCATTTTATTGGGGGCTCATACAACTCTTAATCACAATCCATACATCCGTCCACTGTATCAAGCACATGTGTACATACGTTGCCATTGTCATTTTCAAAACATTTTCTTTCTACTTAAGCCCTTGGTATCAGCTCCTCATTTTTTCCCTTCCTTCCCACACCCTCCTCTCCCTCATGAACCCTTGATAATTTATCAACTATTATTTTTTCATGTCTTACACTGACCAATGTCTCCTTTCACCCACTCTTCTGTTGTCTGTCCTCCTGGGGGTGTTATATGTAGATCATTGTGATTGGTTCCCCCTCTCTCCTCCCACCTTCCCCTTATCCTCCTGGTATGGATACTATCATTATTGGTCCTAAGGAGTTTATCTGTCCTGGATTCCCTGTGTTTCCAGTTCTTATCTGTACCCGGGTACATGCTCTGGTCTAGCGGGACTTGTAGAATTGGGGTCATGATTGGAGGGAGAGGGGACCATTAGAGAACTAGAGGAAAGTTTTATGTTTCTTTGGTGCTATACTGCACCCTGATTGGCTCATCTGTTCCTTGGGACCCTTCTGTAAAGGGATGTCCAATTGTTTACAGATGGGCTTTCCACTCCGCACTCCCCTTCATTCACATTGATAGGACGGCAGTTCTAAACCACCAGCCTGCCCTGCAGGAGAAAGACCAGGCTTTCTACTCTTGTAAAGAGTTACAGACTTGGAAACTCACAAGGACAGTTCTACCCTGTGCTATAGGGTCACCATGATTCAGAATTTACTTGATAGCAGTGAGTTTGTTTTGTTTGAATATGTGGTAGACTAAGATAAAGACAGGAGGCCTGTTGCTAATAACAAAGAGCCCAGTTCAAAACCGCTAGCCCCTCTACAGGAGAAAGATGAGGCTTTCTACTCTTTTAGAGAGTTACAGTCTCAGAAACCCACAGAAGCAGTTCTATGCTGTCCCATAGACAAGCTGCAAGTCGGAATCGACTCACTGGCCTTGAGTTTGAGTTTGTTTGTTTTAAGATGAAGACAGAACAGTCAATGGAGGCCAGCCCAAGCCAGTAGTTGGATTTGCTATGAGCCACAGAGGATGTCGAGTAGCATGGTTCCATTTGTGTTTTAGGACAAAGATAAGGAAAATAGATTGGTAAGGGACAAGATGAGAGTTCTAAAACCCGTCAGAAGGCTTGTTGGGGCAGGCACAGGAGAGAGAAACATCTGTACTAGTGGCTGTAGATAGTCAGATGCTAGCTGTGTAATCCGGAACAAAGTTCTGAATTTATTTCTTCAGGCATTGGTTTCTCACCTGTGAAATGTAGATAGCAGTTGTCGGGTGCTGCCGAGTCAGTTCGCCTCACCACCCCACCTGTGCCAGTCTCACAATTGCTCTTTGTTTTTAATTATTAATTGGGATTGAATACATATATCATTCCATGGTTCAATTAACGTCAAGCAAAATTGTACAATTGCTACCACAGTCAGTTCCCAAACATTCTTTTTCTTCCTGGACTCCTTGACATTGTCTCCCTTTTACCACCCCCACCCCATCACCACCACTTTACCCCACCCCTGAAACTCTTATTCTACTTGCTGTCCCTATAGGTCCATCAGTCCTGAGTTTCATATACAGAAAAACATATAATACAACTTCAAGAGGGTGACCTCCAATGATACCACACTTCTGAGGTACACTCTAATATGAACATACAAAAACAAAGCAAAAATACAGGAAACGTTGAAAACCAGATTAGGTCCAGCATGCATCAGAGGGGGATCAACTGACAGAGTTTCAACTGTTCCAGTCAGATTATGCTTTTGATCGTCTGTACTCCTCTCCACTGCCCCTCTCCTCCCCTCAGTTGTGGATAGAGGAAGTTCACTGGAGGGTGTTTCCTATGTAGTTCCCACAAATGAACCTTGGGCCCCCACTGACATCCATTGTCTTCTGCAAACCCGATTCTCACAATTTGTTCTTGTGTTTAAGCCCATTGTTGCAGACGCTGATTTGTCAAGGGCCTTTTCTCTGCTGTTCCACTTTTACCAAGCACGTTTCCTTTCCAGGGACTGATCGCTCCGGACAACATGTCCAAAGTATATGAGACGAAGTCTCATGATCTTTGCCTAGAAGTACATCCTAGCTGTACTTCTTCCAAACCTATTTGTTTGTTCTTTTGGCAATTCATGGTACTTTCAATATTCTTCACCGACATCATAGTTAAAATGCATCTATTTTTCTTTTGTCTGCTTTATCCAATGTCCAAATTTCACATGCATGTGAAGCAATTGAAAATACCATGGCTAGGATCAGGTCAACCTTATTCCTCTAAGTAGCATCCCTGCTTTTGAACACTTTAAAGAGGTCTTGTGCAGCAGATGTACCCAATGTAGTGCATCTTTTGATTGCTTCACTGCTGCTTCCATGTGCATTGATTGTGGATACAAGCAAGACAAAATCCCTGACAATTTCAACCTTTCCTCCATTTATCATGATGTTGCCCTGATGTCCAGCTGTGAGGATTTTTATTTTCTTTACACTGAGTTATAATCCATATTGAAAGTTGCAACTCTTGATCTTTATTAGCAAGTGCTTCAAGTCCTCACTTTCAGCAACCAAGGTTGTGTCATCTGCAGATCACAGGTTGTTAATTAGCCTTCCTCCAATCCTGAGTGATTAGTAGTAAATAATTTTATAGCTATAAAGCCCGTTTAGTCCCTAGCATACATTTAGACTCAAAGGTTAGCTACTGCTGTTACTAACACCATTACTCACTGCCATAGAGTCAATGCTGATTCATAGAGACCCCTTGTGGGTTTCCAAGGCTGTAACTTTACAGGAGTAGAAAGCCCAGTCTTTCTCCCACAGAGCTGCACATGGTTTTGAACTGCTGGACATGCAGATTGAAGCCCAATGCTGAATCACTATACAACCAATCCCACTACTGGAGAGATAATATCAGAAGGGATGAGGAGTTAGGAAACATTCTATCTTTCATCCACCCACAGCCATTGAGTTGATTCCAACCCATTGTAACCCTAAAAGGCAGAACAGAACTGATCTCTGGGCTTTTTGAGGCTGTGAATCTTTTGGCAGGGGTGGGGAAGGATGGGGGCTGTAAATCTTAATAGGAGCAAAGAGCCTCGTCTTCCTAAGAGCGACTAGTGGGTTCAAACTGCTGACCTTGTAGTTAGCAGCCCAGTGTGTACCCAACTATCCCACCAGGGGCTCATTCCATCTTTTAAGAGAGGTGGGGAAAATAGGTTTGGTGGTTCAGGTCAGCACCTGGAGGGTTTCAGCAACGTGCACTCCAATCTAATCTGGAGAGGTGTTCAAGAGAACGAAAGAATAGAAATAAAACAGGAAGTAAATTAGTTAGCTGAGTGGGAGAAGCTCATTCTGTGCAGTTTTGTTAATAGAATGATCAGAAACGTTCACATAAGATCAAGGCAAAAGTGGTTTTATCATGTGGTGGTGGTTAGATGCTGTCTAGCCAGTTCCAACTCGTAGCATTCCCATGTGACAGTAGGATTCCTCCCTAGGATTTTCTTGGCTATAATCTTTAAAGAGGGTCTTTCTCCTGTGGAGCGACTGGATGGGTTTAAACCACCAACATTTTGGCTGCCAGCCTAGTTCTTAATCCATTTGTGCCACTTATCACAGGTAGTTTGGGCAAGTAAATACAAACCTGCTGTTTAAATGTAGACTTTTAGGTATTTTTCTAGAAAATCTATACCTCAAACAAAAGCTGTAAGTGATTCTTCCTGCACCCTGAAACCCGGAGTTATACTACAAATCTGTATCTACCACTTATTAACTGTATGGATGGTTAAGAAAACTTTTACAATCTGACTGACTGGATGTTCCTAACAACTTGGCAAGCTGTGCAGGGACAAAAGTGACCTGGTGATAGAATCAGAAATCTAGCCTGCTCTCACCCAGTTTCTCCCGCTGATGTGAGAATACCATCGGAACCACTAATTTGAGGCTGGGTTCTTGACAGAAGCAAAATCAGTGACACTTCTATTTCAAATTGGAGGCTTTTCCTGGCTCTCATACCTTCAGGGGCTAATGAACCCAAGATCAGCAGGAAGACCTCAGGCTTTCAATGCAGCGGTGAATGGATCCAAGGTTAGCAGGTCAGATGGCAGGCCACTGATGTCTTCCAGGATCTGCAGGCCCTAGGGCAGGCTATTCGCACAAATCCAAAGAAAAAGAGGTCCAATAGCCAGATGCAGAATCCCAGGTCAGCAGAAAGCAAGCAAGCCTCCCCCCAGCATCCACTTTACCAGAACCACTCCACACCCGCAATGCAATTAATTGAATCAAGGCTGTGACCCGAGTCAGGGGAATGCATTTCACCCTAATCTTATCCCCTTGTGGAAGCTTACACTTGGTTGGCTGTGATTAAATTTTTTAAAGCAATTTTATTGTGAATTAGGGGAGGCTTTACATTTCAAATCATCAATATTGTACTGAACAGTTTAAACTACTTATCACCTCCCATGAATTTACCCTCCACCCTCTGCCTTTGGTTTCTTTTTCTCCCTCGTTAATTACTATCTGAGCTTTCACTCAAGTTAATACCTGTCAACCTTCCAGTCTCTTGCTTCATCTTCCCTCATTTACCTAGACCACCTTGAAAATCTCCAAAGTATATTCCCTGTGTTAGAGTGACATTTCTTAATATGGGGGTTTTCGTTCCCATCCTCCCATCCATAAGGATGAGCCATCTTTGAAGCAGCAGGAGAGAAGAGAGTGATCCCCAAGGACCTTGGAAGAGCACATTCAAACTCTCTGTCTAAAGCGGTGGAGACGCCGAGACCAGATGCATCGAAGACCACATAGCACAGAGACTCAGAGGAGCAGTGTCGTGACTATGGGGTACCTTCGCCTTATCTGACCTTAGATTAGGGAACGGTGGGACAGAGTGAAAGGCAAGCTGGCTTCCTGGCCTGTGGAGGCAAAGGCTGAGGGACCATATGGCTGAGAGACGGATTACAAACCAGAGAGAGACTTGGCTGCTGGTGGAGACCAATGGCTGTATCCTTAGTATTTGCTGGTCCTGACTGGTAGCATATGAACTTCTCTATAATGTTATTGCTGTTGGGTGCAATGAAGGCCGGCCGCACTCATGTACAACATAACAAAACACTTCCCAGCCGTGCACCAGCCTCACCATTTTTCTTAGGTTTGAGCCCATTGTTGCAGCCACTGTGGTTTCTTTAAAGACACAAAACCAGTAATACTTACATTTCAACCGGAAGTGTTCCTGGCCTTCCCAGCTTCAGAGGCTGTTGAAGCCAAGATCAGCCAGAAGAGCTCAGGCTGTGGGTCTTTCTTGTCCAGGGCCTTCCTGTTTTACTCTGCCACTCTACATTAACCAAACATGGCGTCCTTCCCCAGGGACTGGTTGGTCTCTCCTGACCACATGTCCAAAGGATTTGAGATGAAGTCTCACTATCCTTGCCTCTAAGGAGCGTTCTTTTAGTTGGTAGTCCACGGTACTTTCAATAGTCTCTGCCTACACCAGAATTCAAATGCATCAATTCTTTGCTCTTCATTATTCAATGTCCAAATTTCACATGCATGAGGCAATTGGTATGGTACCTCTGTGTAGTCTTTCCATCTTCTGTTGATACTTCCTGCATCATTCAATACTTCGTCCATAGAATCTTTCAATCTTACAACGCAAGGCTTACATTTTACTTTAGTTCTTTCAGTTTAAGATATGCTGAGCTTGTTCTTCCCATTTGGTTTTTTTAACTCTAGGTCACTGCACATTTCAATATTTAGCTTTGTCTTTTCAGCTGCACTTTGAAATTTTCTATTCACTTCTTTAACTTAATAATTTCTTCCATTCTCCTTAGCGACTCTACAATGAAGAGCAAGTTTCAGAGTCTTTCCTGACATCCATTTGTATCTTTTATCCTACCTGTTTAATGACCTTTGGCTTTGTTTGTGTATCTGATGTTCTTTATTTTCTAAACAGTTTTATTGGCACTTCGTCCATAATTCTGTAGTTTAATCGTCTCAAGAACAGTTGCTCAATCAATTTAGAACATTTTCTTCTTCGTTGTACTAATTGCTATTAATGTAATAATAATTTTTTTAATTGTGGAAAAATATACGCAAGAAAACATTCTCATTTCAATAACTTCTATATGTATAATTCAGTGTCATTGATTATACTCTTTGTGTTGTGCAACCATTATTGATATCCTTTTCCAAGTTTTTCCACTACCATTAACATAAACTCAGTGCCCTCTAAGCAAAACCTCTTCCTCCTATGTATGACGTTCTTGATGTCCTAAACCACTCATGTGGTCTCCTGTCTTTATCGTTCACTGCAGCAAATCTGTTCCTGAGGTGCTCTCAGAATTCAGGTGGGATAACCTCAAGGTCATGTTCTGGCTTCTGTGGAGTTGTTTTAACTTTCTTTAGCTTTAACCTGAACTTACATGAGCAATTGATGGTCGGTTCCACAATCACCCCAGATCTGGTTTTAGCTGCTGAAATTGAGCATCTCCATCATCTCTTCCCGGATGTAGTCAATTTGATTTCTGTGCATTCCATCGGGAGTAGTCCGGGTGTATGGTTACTTTTTGTGTGTCTTATTTTTTTAAATCATTTTACTGGGGACTCGTATGATGCTTATCACAATCCATGCATACATCCATTGTGTCAACCACATTTGCACACTTGTTGCCATCATCATTCTCAAAACATCTGCTTTCCACTTGAGCCCCTGGCATCAGCTCCTCATTTTTTTCCTCCTTCCCCATTCCCCGCTCCCTCATGAACCCTTGATAATTTACAAGTCATTATTATTTTGTCATATCTTACACTGTCCAACATCTCCCTTCACCCACTTTTCTGTTGACCAACCTCCAGAGAGGAGGTTATATGTAGATCCTTGTAATCGGTTCCCCCTTTCTACCCCACCTTCCCTCCACCCTCTGGGTATCACCCCTCTCAACACGACCTGAAGCATTCATCTGTCCTGGATTCCCTGTGTTTCCAGTTCCCATCTGTACCAGTGTACCTCCTCTTGTCCAGCTTGGCGCCATCTTGACCAGACTCTATAATTACTTTTGTGTTGTTGAAAAAGTTATTTGCTATGAAGTCATTGGTCTTGCAAAATTCTATCATGCAATTTCCAGCTCCATTTCTATTACCAAGATCATATTTTCCAACTACTGTTCCTTTGTTTTTATTCCAACGTTTGCATTCCAGTCACCAATAATTATCAATGCATTTTGATGGACTATTTGGTCAATTTTAGACTAAAAATGATGGTTAAAGTCTTCAATTTCTTCATCGTTAGCCTTAGTGGTTAGGGCATAACTTTGAAGAATAGTTATATTGACTGGATTTCCTTGTATACAGATAGATATTATGCAATCACAGCATTATGCTTCAAGAAAGATCTTGAAGTGTCCATTTTCACTTGAATGGAACACCATTTTTCTTGAACCTGTCATTCCCAGCATAGTAAACCATATGATTTTCTGATTCAAAATGGCCAATACCAGTCCATTTCAGCCCATTAATACCTAGAATGCTGATCTTTATGTATTCCATTTTATTTTTGACAACTTCCAATTTTTCTAGATTCACCCTTCATTTCTGCAACGGATCATGTGACTGTAGCTGATCTTTAGAACTAACTTCTTCTACCACCCATACCTCACCAAACACAGGATTCTGGGTGACACAACCTTCATTCCTGAAGAGTGTGGATCATTAGTAGTCATGTCACAATCAGGCTACTATATTTGCCATTGACTTTAATCACAGAAGGAGCCCTGGTCACATACTGGTTATGTGTTGGGCTGATAATTATGAGGTTAACAATTTTTAAACAACAGATGCTCTGAGGGAGAAAGATGAGGCTTTCTACTCCTGTAAAGAGTTACAGTCTCAGAACCCACCAGGGGCAGTTTTACCCTGCCCTATAGGGTCACCATGAGTCCGAACAGACTCGATGGCAGTGAGTTTGGTTTTCGAATCACAGGGCATAGCATTACTAAAAGTCATCCTAAGAAATTGCCTGGATTCCAGAAATATTCTTCTTTATTCCCATCATGTAATATCAATCTGATTTACCCTTGGTAGTGAGGATCAATCATACCACTCAATGCAGTAACTCCCTTTTTTTCCTGTTGAACCAGAGGCATGAGGGGCCCAAAGTAGCCAGGAGGCATTCTTGACTTCCAGTTCAATTGAATCAGTGCTGTGTCTCCAGTTGGGAGATTTCTTTCCGGAATAACACCAATCAGCATAGTAGCATCAATGTAATGGGTCAGTGTGATATCTTGTGAATGGGAAAGTTCTTGCAGACTAAATTATGATACTATGCTGGAGAGTTGAAATCCTAGAGGTAAGATGGTGACAGTATACTATTTCACCCTTGCCAGCTGAAGGCAAACTGCTTCCAGTGATCCTTTGAAACTGAAATTGAGAAAAAGACACTGGCCAGATCAATAGCTGTATTCTAGATGAAGTATTAATTTGCTCCAGCAATGAAACAACCTCTGGAACAGCAACTGCAATTGGAATCACCACTTAGTTAAGTTTTTTATAATCCACTGTCATTCTCCAAGATCCATTTATTTGAGCAGGGGTCAAATATACAAGTTGAATGGGAAAGTGGTTGAAATGAACACCTTTGCAACCTGCAAATCTTTGACGTGACACTAATCACTGCAATCCCTCCCAGGATGGGATATTGCTTCTGGCTTACTGTTTTCCTAGGTAGAGGTAGTTATAATAGCTTCCATATAGTTTTTCCTACCATAATATCCCATTGTTCGTCAGCTTGTCATACTATGGTGGCTTGTGTGGTGCCGTGATGCTGGACACGCTGTCATTGGTAGTTCAAATGCCAGAAGGGTCTCCCCAAATTGAACAGGTTTCAGTGGAGCTTCTGGACTAAAAGCAGACAAAAAAGGAGGACTCGACTCCCCACTTCAGAGCAAGGAGTGGCTGCAAACCTTTGAAACATTGTCAGATAAGAAAGGCCTCATGAATGGAAGCAGAACATTGTCGGAGACAGTGCCAAAGGATGACCCCGTTGGTCAGGAGCACTCAAGATGTGACTGAGGAGGAGCCGATTTCTCCGAGTGGAGTCAACTCTGATGAAGTAACTCTGATGATGAGTCGGGTAAATCTGTGGGAATTGAACCTTTGGGATCTTCATTTACCGATGGGGCATGACACAGGTAAGGAGAAAAAGCTGCAAAAATCTACTAATGATCAGAATTTAGAATGCATGGAGTATGAACCTAGGAAAGTTGGAAGTCATCAAAAATGAAATGGAACACATCATGGTAAATATCCTAGACGACAGTGAGCTGAAATGCACTGGTCTTGGCCATTCTGAATCAGAAAATCATATGAATTACTCTGTCAGGAATAATGCAATTGAGAGGAATGGCGAGGCAGTCATTCTTTTTTTTTTTAGCATATTAATTAATGTGTATTTATTAACTGTATATTTAACACTAAATGTAAAATACACTTTGTTTATGCTATTTTTTAAAAACATTTTATTAGGGGCTCATACAACTGTTATCCCAATCCATACACACATCAATTGTGTAAAGCGCATTTGTACATCATTCTCAAAACATTTTCT
>NW_022111324.1:75675305-75681696 GCF_000313985.2 Echinops telfairi
ATGGATTGTGATAAGAGTTGTATGAGCCTCTAATAAAATGATTTAAAAAAACAACAAATAAAAGTTACATACATGGGGGAAAAAAAGAAAGCAAAAATGCTGAAAGCCAACTATTAATTTTTCCTTTTAAAATTCATTTTCTTGGGGGCTCCTACAACTTTTATCACAATCCATCCATCCATCCATCCATTGTGTCAAGCACGTTTGTACATTTGTTGGCATCATCATTCTCAAAACATTTTCTTTCCACTTGAGCCCTTGGTATCAGCTCATTTTTACCCCTCCCTCCCTCCCTGCCTCCCTTCCCTCACGAACCCTTGGTAATTTATAAATTATTATTATTATTTTGTCATCTCTTACGCTGTCCGGCATCTCCCTTTACCCACTTTTCTGTTGTCAATCCCCCGGGGGGAGGGGCATTAATATGGACATCCTTGTGATCAGTTCCCCCTTCCTATCCCACCTTCCCCTTACCTTCTTGGTGTCACTACTCTCATTTTTGGTCCTGAGAGGTTTATCTGTCCTGGATTCTCTGTGTTCCACTTCTGATCTGTATCAGGGTACATTCTCTGGTCTAGCAGGATTTGTAAGGTAGAATTGTCTCCTCCCCACAACCCTTGTGTAAGGGGATGTCCAGTTGCCTGCAGATGGGCTTTGGGTCTCCACTTCGCACTCCCCCTCATTCACAATATGATTTTTGTTCTCTTATGCCTGATACCTTTTCGTATCGACACCTCATGATCACACAGGCTGGTGTGCTTCTTCCATGTGGGCTTTGTTGCTTCTCAACTAGATGGCCACTTGTTTATCTTCAAGCCTTTAAGATCCCAGATGCAAAGCCAACTATTAAATTGAAATCTGCAAAGACCTTGAATTAGGAAACCAAAATAGAAGAACAAGTTCAGCATATCAAGAAAAAATTCAAACATTGAGTTGCAATATTGAAAGATTTTATGGGCAAAATACTGAATGATGCAGGAAGCGTGCAAACAAGATGGAAAGAATACACAGTCACTGTACCAGAAAGAACTAGTCAACATTCCACCATTTATAAAGGTAGCATACGAGCAAGAACCAATGGTACTGAAGGAAGAAGTTCAAGCTGCCCTGAAAAAATTAGACAAAAACAAGGCTCCAGAAATTGATGGAAGACCAATGTTTCAACAAGCCGATGAAGCATTGAAAGCACTTACTCATCCATGCCAGGACATTTTGAGGACTAGCTATTTGGCTAACTGACTGAAAGAGAGCCATATTTTTACCCATTCCAAAGAAAGGTGACCCAACAGAATGCTCAAACTTTAGAACAATATCATTGACAGCATATGCAAGTAAAATTTTGCTTACAATCAACCAACAACGGTTGCTTGAACAGCAGCACTGACAGGGAGCTTCCAGAGCTCTGAACAGCCAGGAATCATAGGAGGACGTGGAACAAGGGATATCATTGCTGATGTCAGATGGAGCTGAACTGAAAGTAGAGAACACCAGGAAGATGTTAACTTGTGATTTGTTGACCATGCCAAGGCATTGGACTTTGTGGATCATAACAAACTATGGGAAACCTTAAGAATGAGAATTCTAGAGCAATTCATTGTGCTCATACAGAATGCTTACATCGATCAAGAGGCAATTGGGTGAAAAGAACAAGGGAATACAGCATGGTTTAAAATCAGGACAGTGTGCAACAGGCTTGTATCCTCTCACCATACTTATTTAATCCATATGCCCAGCAAAGAATCAGAGAAGCTGGACTATATAAAGAAGAATGTGGCATCACGATCGGGGAAATCTTATCAACAACATGCAATATGCAGATGACACAACATTGCTTGCTGAAAGTGAAGAGGACTTGAAGCACTTGCTGATGAAGATCAAGGATTGCAGTCTTCAGTATGGATTGCAACTCAATGTAAAGAAAAGCAAAACCCTCACAAGTGAACCAATAGGTAACATCATGATAAACAGAGAAAATTGCAGTTGTCAAAGATTTTGACTTGCTTGGATCCACAATCAATGTTCATGGAAAGAGCAGTCAAAAGATCAAGAGATGGGTTGCAGCAGGTAAATCTGATGCACAAGGCTTCTTTAGAGGAGTCAGATTTCAGATTGATCTGAGCTGAAAGCAGAGAATTCAAAGCAAGGATGTTACTTTGAGAACTAAGGTGAGTCTAACCCAAGTCATGGTATTTTCCATTGCCTTGAATGCATGTGAAATTTGGATATTGAATAAGGAAGACTAAAGAAGAATCTATTCACTTGAGTTGTGGTGCTGGAGAAGAATAGTGAAAGTACTATGGACTACTAAAAAGACGAACGAATCTTTCTTGGAAGAAGCATGGACAGAATGGAAGCAAGGATCATGAGACTTTGTCTTACATACTTTGGACATGTCAGGAGAGACCAGTCTCTGGAAAAGGACATCATGTTTGGTAAAGTGGAGGGGCAGCAAAAAAGAGGAAGACCCTCAAGGAGATGGAGTGACACAGTGACTGCGCCAATGGGCTCAAACATAGGAACAATTGTGAGGGTGGTGCAGGACAATGCAGTGTTTCGTTCTGTTGTGCATAAGATTGATTAGAGTAATGGCACCTATCAACAATAATAACAACCATAATAGACCTTATTCCACATGGCAGGGATCCCATATGAGAGTTCTGCCGGATTCTGACTATATCTATTCCAATGAAGCGTTCTGGCACTGGGAAAATAGCAGGGAAACACTGACCCACTGTAAGATGAACCTGACCTACAAGTCCATTAATAACTGACCACTCTAGACAGCAATCTGATTTATGGGCTTTCAATTCATTTTGGGTCTCTTGGAATTAGTATCAATGCAGAGCCAGTGTCCAGTAAAATCTGATTATTTCCTTTCCCCAATGAACATTCTTGTAAAAGGATGTAGATATCTTTGGGAAAGGCTGGGAGAAATACTAACAGTACAGATTTCTGGCAATGTAGTAGGTTCTTTCATTCCAGGAGTTGTGGATGTGCAAACTAGTTCAATTTTGGGAATTGATTTGGGAATCTTGACTCTCTATTCTGGTGATTCAAGCTAGAATGCTGTTCATCTGAACTAGAACTCATGTACTTGTAGATCAAGTAAATATTTAGTAGTTTTTCCAACTATTTTATTCATAGGGGCACCCTAATAAATAAGTTAATACTGCAAGTACATAGAAATCAGAGTTTTAAAATTATTACTTTGACTCTACTTGCTGTTCAAGAGTAACCACACACCCCTTGTCTCTGTCAGTTAAGTGCTACCACTGGGCTCCTACCACCAAGAGGGAGGGTGGGCGTGGGTAGCATGCAATTGGCCCCATTGTAGTTAGGTGTCTTAATTCAATTAAGGCAATTCCAATTCTCAAACCTGACTTAGATAAAGTAGCAATCAAATCAGTTTCCAAAAATGCTGGGGCTCCTTCACAAAGTTGCTCCACACTGTGTGTCATCTGGGCACTGTGGGCGTGGGGCTAGGTGTCTATCCTGATAAAGCCATGTCAATTTCCACAGGCCTTTGGATAGCCTTTTCTACAATATACCAAGGTAGGTCTCTCACTTCAAGTTTCACTTATTGTGTAATCCATGCTTCAGTGAACCACCAAATAAACTGTTGGCTCCTCTCCTAACCACTTGAGTTAAGAATTTGTGTTTATTGAGTACATGTGTTAGAGTTTTCTAAAGAAATAAAATAAAGAAATACAATCAGTGACACTCATATATGTATAAGGAAAATTTTGTATCAAGAAATAATTTCATATTAAGAAGGCATCCCACCCCAGTCCAACTTAAGTCCATGGGTCCAATCTAGCCAGAATCATGTAGCTATGAACTGATGGTGCAGAAAGGTGAAGTGGGATGCAGAAAGACCATAGGCCAGTGGGTGAAGAATCACATGGATCCAAGGTCACTGGAAATACAGCAGGGGGGTAACAGCCCTCGGGGTTGGAGAGCCCACATGAGGCTATCCCTGGAGGCTGGAAGAGTCCCAGCAAGCAGGAAGGCAAATGTGCAGAGAGAGACATTGCCAACTTCTCCCTTATGAAAAGGCCACACCTCCAAAGAGGCATCGTTAGGCTGCAACTTGATCAACAGGTTGGTTTCCACTACTACACTTCCTTTTTTTTTTTTGGCCACATAAACTTTTATTGTAAGCTTTTTTTTTCTTCTTCTTCTCATAAATCATTTTATTGGAGGCTCTTACAGCTCTTATAACAATCCATCCATCCATTGTATCAAGCACATTTGTACATATGTTGCTGTCATAATTTTCAAAACATTTTCTTTCTACTTGAGCCCTTGGTATCAGCTCCTCTTTTTTCCTTCCTTCCCTGACCCTCCCACCCTCATGAACTCTTGATACATTATAAATTATTATTTTCATATCTTACACCGTCTGTTGTCTCCCTTCATCCACATTTCTGTTGCTTGTCCCCCTGAGGGGGACGGGTTAAACATCGATCATTGTGATCGGCTCCCCCTTTCTCCCTCTTCTCCTCCACCTTTCCCCTACCTCTCATGGTATCACTACTCCCATTATTGTTCTTGAGGGGGTTATCTGTCCTGGATTCCGTGTATTGCGAGCTCTTATCTGTAGCAGTGTATGTGCTCTGATCTAGTCAGATTTGTAAGGTAGAATTGGGGTCATGATAGGTGAGGAAGCATTAAAGAACTAGAGGAAAGGTGTATGTTTTGTCAGGGCTATACTGCACCCTGACTGGCTTATCCCTTCCTTGTGACCCTTCTGTGAGGGTATGTCTAAATGTCTACAGATAGGCTTTGGGTCTCCACTTCAATCCCCCTCATTCACATTGATATTGTTTGTTTTGGGTCTTCTGATTCCTGAAACCTGATCCCGTTGATACCTTGTGATCACACAGGCTTCTTCCATGTGGGCTTTGTTGCTTCCCTGCTAGATGGCAGCTTGTTTTATATCTCTTAATAGCAGGGCACCATCAGCTTTCTTTACCACATCAGTTATGCACCCATTTTGACTTCAGTAATCGTGTCAGGAAGGTGAGCATCATGGAATGCCAGATTATTAGAACAAATCCACTTCTACACTTTCATACAAATTCAAGTTGACATACAATCTAACTTCAACAAACCGTGTCAACAAACTTAGATTAATGCAACCTTATGTTCCTCACAGCATTATCCTACAACTTTAATAAGCATTCTCAGGTTTCTGTTTGTACATATTAGAAAACTCCAACAGTTTTTTTTTCTTTCCAACAGTTCTTTAGAAGTGCTGCACACCTTGTCCTAGGTTATCATCTGTACTTCATCTTTTGGGACTTGCGAGGCCTTAAGACTGGTGCGAGCTCTACTCATGTGGTGGTGATGGTGTTCCTGGGAACAGAAATATATTATAAGGCCTCTGTCTAGGAAGTGCTCCAAACACAGGCTCAGCTGTCACATCGCATGCACAGTTGGACTAATGTCAAGTGTGGGTGGAAGGGATAATGGTTTCACTGATAATTGATTAGCAAGCCAAGGTAGGGTAAGCTCTTCAAATGGGGGAGGTGGTGCCATTGGCTGAAGTGATTTGATGGCACTTAGGAGCCCACTGTTTGAATCTGTTCATGTTTCAAGGCCCCAGTTTTTCCCAATAAATGCCCTCCGTGGAACACTAGGTAGTCTAGATTTCAAATTCAGTTGGCATTGTAATCAGCCACTCTTAAGATAAGACCCTAAGTTTGGTTTTTAGAAATATCATCAACTCTGTTACTATAAGAAATAAGGATTTCCAAAAAAGAAAGAAAGAAAGATTTTCTTCTTAGGCACAGGAGAAAACTTTGAGGTTTTTTTGTGGCTATTTAGCTGTGTGACTCTGAAGCCCTGAGATCATCTCTTTTCTTTACCACTTTGTTTATTACAAGTAATATTGACCAGGAGCTGGCCCCAATCCCAACTACTACGTGGACACGTGCCCCTCCCCCCCAGAAGAATTTATTTCAAAGGACGGCACTGAATCTGCAGCTCGGGGAGAGGGACATATCTGATCGGAGCACACAGTTGCAGATGAAGAAGGAGGAAGAGAGAGTGGAGCACATCCTGGCCCACCAGGCCTTGAGGATGATGTTCCCGATTAGAGCAACCAGTCCACAGAGAGGATCACATGGCCGGCCCCACTATGAGACATGACGCCCCTCACTGACCCATAGCCCTACAACACCGGAGACACAGTGTGGGAATTGCACCCGATTTGATCCCACCACACCGAAGCAAAACACTAAGGGGGTGCAACAGAACAGCAAGGGAACAGAGCGGCAAGGTCCCCAGGGAATGCTGAAGGTGGACTTTGGGGCCAGGGTGTGGTGCCCCAACAGACTGGACTGGAAAACACTCCTAAAGGCCAACAAACAGTCCTTGAACTAACTAC
>NW_022111324.1:75683062-75699368 GCF_000313985.2 Echinops telfairi
GGGGAGGGAGGGTTAAAAATGAGGAGCTGATGCCAGGGGCTTAGGTGGAGAGCAAATGTTTTGAGAATGATGAGGGCAATGAGCGTACAAGTGCTTTACACAATTGATGTATGTATGGAGTGTGATAAGAGTTGTATGAGGCCCTAATAAAATGATTTTAAAAAAAAGTTTTTTCCAGGAAAATAAAAAGTAATAGTAACCAACCAGTTTCCCTGTACTTTTGATCCTGACAAAATTGCTGAAAAATATGAAGCACAAGATTACCCAGATCTTCACTTCTTGCCAACAGGTTAGGTACTCATGGTGATAGTATGTGTATTAACATTTCCCAGTGTAGATTAACCGTATCTTCTCTACTAACAGTGGCAGACAGACTTATTGGTACTGATGGAGACAGAGTTACCAGTTCCTTGAGAACCAATTTAGAAAATATCCTTATCATTTTGCTTCTCTGGAATCACTTCTGATACCAATTGTGTTATTCTGAGTTCTCTAGAGAAGCAAAAGCAGTGATTGCATCTATATATGTGATTAAATTCTGAGCCCTAAGTGTGCAGAAGGATACCCAAAATCCACTTTAAATATCCTCATGGAATAATCCTCCACTGACTCCCTTTGGACCTCCAATGATGATGTGACCAGCCTTGTTCTCAGGCAGAGTGCATTAGAAAGTGGATTAGTACCTCTCCTAGCCAGTCCGGGAAGGAGTGGTCTAGTCCTTAGGGAAGGCTTGGGTCCATCCTTGGTGGGACTTTGAGGTTCTAGGGTTGCATAGCCATGAGTCACAATCTGACTACCTCGATCAGTGGGCCCTGGAATGATCTTTTACACTCTTCTGTCTAGCATAATTCACATGTCCCAATCATGGTCCCATTCCCACTTCTGCAGTGCAACTGTGGTATATTGATGCCCCCAATCCCGCTTCTGTGATAGTTTCCTTTATCCTCCCATGTCCTAAGCTCTGATTCTCTATAAACCCTTGGGCACCATTATGATCTCATGCTGATGTTCTCTCGCATCTGCATGATGTGTTTTTGTCTTGTTTTTTGTCCCTTTTAAGACTTAATACTCTCTTTGAATTATGTTTGTGATTTGGGATCTCTTTTGTCTTCTACAATATATATACACAGAGATTTAGATCAAGAAAATGGCTAAACAATTGGAGAGTGGGAAAGTCAAGTCCAAGTCTAATCAGGTTCCAAGTCCATGGGCCCTATGTTAAGCTAGATGTCTCCTAACTGGCATAGCTTCAGGGGCTGGTGAACCCAAAATTGGCAGGAACATCACATGCAGATGAATCCAAGGTCCCCAGGGCAGGTTTGTGACTGAGGAATCCATTTTGGCGGTCCATGTCTGATGGCAGGCAGCTAGTGGCTTCCATGACAAGATGGTGGGCTGCTGGCTGACCCCCTGAGAGCCCGATGTCAATGAGCCAGATTCTGAATCCAGATCCAGCAAAAAGCAGGCAAATGTTCCCTCCGTATCCACTTACAAGAAGTGAGCTAATCCCAGGGAAACTTCCTTTCAGCTGCATCAGGGCCATGATACAGAAGGTATGATAAAATAGGATCAGAAGTTGTACTCTAACCTTACAATTGCATGGCTGCTCACTTTAGATCCCATATGGAATTGATGATGTTAGGCCACATCGTGGGGGTGCCCTAGGCCTCAACTGAAAATGCTGGCCCAGCCGCCAAGTTGACACAAAACTTAACCATACAAGTTAGTATGAATATTCAATGATATAATAGAAATTAAATGCCTGCCAAGTGTTCTGTTAAGCATTGGTTTCCTTCCTTCACTTTTACCAACACAAAGCATCTTCAATGGTATCCTGGTAATATCCTTCCAAATCCTTTGTGATATTGATGCACGGAAAGGGGCACGAGGAGCAAGAGTTGGGAGAGATAGGTTCTAAACTTGGCACCGGCACTTGTAAGCATTGGGTTCTATTTTTTCAATCATTTTATTGGGTGCTTGTACAATTCTTTTTTTTTTTTTAACTGTGCAACCCACTTCAGTGCCTTAAGCCTACCAGGTAAAGCCAGGCAATGGTTCAGGGTGACAGTTTGCTTTGGCATGGGACACTGTGAGCTTGTACAATTCCTATCACAATCCATACATACATCTGTTGTCAAGCACATATGTACATTTGTTGCCCTCATCATTCTCAAAACATTTGCCTTCTACTTGAGCCCTTAATATAGGCTCCTCATCCCCCCCCATGAGCCCTTCATAATTCATGAATTATTATTATCTTGTCATATATTACACTGTCCGATGTCTCCCCCCGCCCTCTTCTCTGCCATCCATCCCCCATGGAGGAGGTTATACGTAGATTCTTGTAATTGGTTCCCAGAGCACTGTGTTCTTAAACAAATTGCTGAACCTCCCTGCCTCGGTATTTCCAGATCAATTAACATAATTCATTTCTTAATGTGACTCTTCCATCCACATCTCTGTAACTACCATTAAATGATTGGGTAAAACACTGCAAATAGGATGTGCAAAACACTAATAGAGGGGGTTGGCCAATTTTGCTATTCCCCCAGTTGTACGAATGAGGTTTTCTAGCAGCCAGAAGAGAGAATTCTGGGAACCATCGAGGAAGATGAGCCACCAGCAGAGCATGTTCAAAACCCCTGCCGGAAGTGGTGGGGGCAGCAGGGCCCAGGCCACACTGAGACCGGACGGGGGCCAGTGCCAAGAGCTCATCAGACGTGCAGAAGCGCAGTGCTGCCACTTGGAGACTGTGAAGGTGAGTAGCAGATGGGCTTCCTGGCCCAGGAGGCAGTGGCCAAGGGGACCGTGTGACGGAGAGGGTGTGAACCAGGGAGAGACTTGGTTGCGAGCTCAGGAGAAGTGCTGTTGTAGTCTAAAGACTGCATTCTTAATATTTTATGATCCTGGCTTGTGGTAGCCTATTAATTTCCCTAAGAAGTGTTTCTGTGGGGGAAAAATAGTGCTCTGTGGCCATTGTGACAAATTATCACACCCAGCAGAAAAATGAAGTGTCTTGGGAAGAATGGTTGGTGTCAGAACAGGGTAAAAGAAGGTGAAGGGTGAGGAATGTCTGCCCGCTGCCTTGTGGCAATTGGCCTTAAGCTGGGGTGGCGATGGAGTCTCCTTCTCCTCTGTGCAGTCAGACTGGCCCCTCATACCTTTTTCCTGCACGAATTTAAATCATAGTGTGAAGATGGATGACGATAAACTTAAGGTAATAAAAGTTTAAATTATAATACACACATGAGCCTTGGTGGCATTGTAGTTACACATTGGGCTGCTGACTGCAAGGTTAGCAGTTCAAAACCACCAGCTGCTCTGAAGGAGAAAGATGAGGCTTTTCTATTTCTTTAAAGAGTTACGATCTCAGAAACTGGGACAGTTCTAACCTGTCCTATAGGATCACCATGTGTCAGAATAGACTGTGGCAGTGAGTTTGTTATGTATATGCATCTGCTGTATATGTATCTGCCAAGCCATACTATCTAGTACATATGCATGTATTATATACATTTAAGTTTAATGGGGCTTAGCATGATACTACCTCACTAATAAAAACTATGACATGAACTTTTTATTAAAATCTTATTTGCACACACCATATAAAAAGATTATTTCAAAATGGATAATAGGTATAAACCTTTGTAACCTTGGTTAGTGATAGCTTATCAGAGCTGATACAAAATCAACAAAAGAAAAAGAATAAACGACATAAACAAAGTTAAAACTTGTGTCCTTCAAAGGATCCTGTCAAGAAAGTCAAAAAGAAGAACTCACTGAATGAGAGAAAATACTTAAAAATCATATATCTGATAAGGGAGGGAGGAGTTTTTTCTAGAACATATAAATAATTCTTAATACACAAATGACGAATAAATAAGCACAGGAAAAGATGTTCAACATCATTGTCATTGTTGTTGTTTTGGGTGCTTTCAAGTCAGTTCCAGCCATATGGCCCTCATGTACGCGTATAACAGAAGGAAAGACTGCCCAGTTCTGTGACATCCTCACAATGATTGTTGTTTGAGGCCACAGCTGCAGCCACTGTGTCAGTGAGGATCATCCTCTTTTTCATTGACCCTCTATATTACTAATGAATGGCCACCAGGTTTTCTGTGGCTAATTCCTCAGAAGTGGACAGCCTAATCCTTCATCATAGTCTATTGTTAGTCTGGAAGCTCGACTGAAACCTGTTCACCTTGGTTGACTGCTGGTATTTGAAATACGGGCGACATAGCTTCCAGCTTCACAGCCACACACAAGCCACCACAACATGGCAAACTAACAGACAAGTGGTACTGAAGGAAGATATCCAAGCTTCACCGAAGGCATCAGCAAATTGCTAATTGACAGGAATTGACAGAATACCAAATGAACTATTTCCATGAGCTGATACGTGTAAAATGTTGCCGAAGATCATCCAACAATTGTAGCTGTACACTTGTAACTCCCTGTGACAGAGAACAGCCAGAGTTTCAAGTGGGAATCCGAAGAAGACTTGCAACAAAGGGGATCTGCTAATGTCACATGGATGTTGGCTGAAATCAGGGAATGCCTGAAAATTTGATTTGTGTTTTATTGGCTACCCAAAGGCAGTCAGCTGTGTGGATCACAACCTTGAGAAGAATGGGCATTCCAGAACACTTTGTTATGCTCATGCAGAACCTGCACATGGACCAAGAGACAGTCTTTCAAACAGAGCAAGGAAATATTTCATGGTTTTAATCAGGAAAGGTGTACAATAGGTTTGTATCCTCTCAACACATTTGTTCAATCTGTCACTGAGCAAATAATCAGAGAAACTGGACTATCTGTAGAAGAACATAGCCTCAGGATGGGAGGGGGGCTTATTAACAACCTAAGATATGCAGGTGACGCCACCTTGCTTGCTGAAAGTGGAGAAGACTTGAAGTGCTTGCTGATGAAGATCAAGGATTGCAGTCTTCAGTATGGATGACAACTCAATGTGAAGAAAAGCAAAGCCCTCACATTTGGACCAATAGGTAATATAATGATAAACAAAGAAAATTGCAGTTGGCAAAGATTTTTGTCTTGCTTGGATACACAATTGATGCTTACGGAAAGAGAAGTCAAGAGATCAAATACACTGCATTGGGAAAATCTGCTGTACAAGATCTCTTTAAAGTATAGAAGAGCAAGGATGTTACTGTACAGACAGGTGCACCTGACCCAAACCATGGTATTTTTAATTGCATCCCATGAGTGTGAAAGTTGGACATTGACACGTCCAAAGTCCATGAGACTATGTCTTGCTATACTTCCTTCTAAGTAGCATTAATTAGTCATTCTCCCTGCCATGGAGTCAATGTTCATTCATAGGAGGGAGAACTGCCCAGGTGGGTTTCCACAACTGTAACTCTCCATGAGAGTAGAAAGCCCAACCTTTCTCCGGAGGAGCGGATGGAGGTTTCAGACTGCTCACATGCAGATCGCAGCCCAACGGACAGCCCCTACATCACCAGGGCTCCTAATGAATCATTAGGGAAATACAAATTAAAACCACAATGAGATACCCCTTCATACTGTCCTAGGAGAAAGTCAGCGCAAGACTATAATAGTGGGGAAGAACAAAACTTTACTTTGCATATGTGGTAAAGAAAAACAGAGAAGTGGAGAAAGGGCTGACAAGCCATCAAAGGTATGTCCACACAGACTTAGTAGTTGAGTTGTTAGTGGTTTGGTTCTTTCATTAGCTAAACTAGATATGAACTGTTAACTTCTGCAAAGATCTTTGTTAAACTTTGTAATAAAGACAATCAGGAGGGCTCTTTTGTTGATCCCTCAGGCCAGAATTGGGGAGGACGCAGGAGATGGCTCGCTTCTATTTCATGTTAGTCTTGAGAGGGACGCCCTTAAATTTACCTGCCTTTGTCTTTGTGTACATCTCTTTTCCCTCTGTCTTTCTTAAAGGCAACCTGCTCCCACAGCCTTCCTGGATTGTCGGGCAGATTGCTTAGGGCTACTGTCCCTCCAGTCTACTTGTGACGTCACCTGGGTGATGTGGGGGCCAGAACGTGAATGTAGGGTATGCAAGATAGCAGTAGGGCTATTTCAGCGCTTGGATAAAACTGGGACTTGGCCAGAGGTACCTTCAGTTTTAGGTACTAATGCATAACCCACTACGATGCCTATTTTTTTCTTTTTTAAAACGATAATAATAAATTTTGGGGCTGACGTGGAAGGCCACATATACTGCTGGTGTTGATGCAAAATAGTGCAGTCACTTTGGAAAACAATCTGGCAATTCCTCAAAAAATTAAACACAGTGTAACCATAAAACCCAGCCACTCCACTCCTTGAAAAGAAAGAAATAAAACATAGACCCACACAAAAACCTTATTTGAATGTCCATAGCAACATTATTCATAATGGCTAAAAAGAGAGACCATTCCAAGTGTCCTTCAATGGATGGATCTTCAAAATATGGAATTTTGTTCAGCCATAAAAGGAATGAAGTACTGCTACAGCACACCAAGTATGAACCTTGAAACCATCACGCCAAGTGAAAGCAGCCCATCCTAAACGAGCGGATTGTGAGATCCCACTTTAAAGAGCTACTTGACATCAAGACATTTCCAAATAAGGCAAATCTATAAAGCCAGAAAGCAGGTCAGTGGTTGCCCAGGGCTGTGGGTGCAGGGGAAAGACAGAAAGCTTTACAGTCTCGGGAATCCACAGGAGCAGCTCTACCGTGGCCTGTAGGGTCAATGTGCATTAGAATCCCCTCACTGGCAGTGGGAGGACTCTTTGTGGGAAGTGAGGAGTATTTTGGGATACACAGGAGACGCATTCTCAAGGATAACTTAGAGAGAACATTTATTAAATGTTCAAAGGGACAAAGACAACACGAAGACACAGGCACAGCATTTGGATGAGGGAGGCCATTAGCACAAGGTCACAATGACGGTGGAGGATTCAGTTAGGATGCTAGTTAAATAAGGCATAGAACAAAGGAAAGGGTCACAAATCCACGATTGGTGGCATTTCAATGCATCACCGTTACAAGTGGGACTACAGAAGCAGAAACAGCCATGACTGAGCCATGTTAGAAAGAAGAGTTTGTAAGATTGGCCCCAAGCCTTCCAACCAAGGCAGGATGGAGACCCTGCGCTGCCCATCAAGGACACACCCAAGCAAGCCCCTTGGGCAGTGGTTCTCCACCTTCCCAATGCCGTGACCTTGAATATAGTTCCTCATGTGGTGGTGCCCCCCCCAACCTTAACATTATTTTCGTTGCTACTTCGTAACTGTAATTTTGCTAGTTATGAATCGTCATGTAAATATCTGATAGGCAGGATGTATTTTCATTGTTACAAATTAATCACTATGCTTTCATGATGTTCAATCACAAAAACAATATGTAATTATATGTTGTGAAATATTGATTTCCAATGACAAATCAATGAAATTTTGTCTTGAAGCATGGTGTAGCATGGGTAACAGTCTTCATGCCGGCTACTTGTATGTGGGTGGACCCAACTGGAGACGGATAGAGGAGCAGTGTCTTGATTCCCAACCATCAGAAATAGGTGTTTTCTGATGGTCTTAGGTAATCTCTGTGAAAGGGTCGTTTGACCCCCAAAGGCGTTGCGACCCACAGTTTGAGAACCGCTGCCCTAGGAAACCTCTCTTTGGGCTGTTTTAAGAGAGGTTTCTGTTAGATCTCTCAGGGGAGAGATATACCTCGGTCCTGGGCTCTGTGAGAGAAAGAATTCACGCCGAAGCCTGGTTTGTGACCCAAGTGGGTTTTATGAGCGTTAGAAGACGTTTCAGGTTCACACAGGCACCAGCAGGGCTCATCACGAACATGCAACCTGCCTGGAAACTGCTCGCAAAGTCCCGGTACACTCCGGGCTCCTCCCTTTTCAATGATTCCGCGGGGAGGCGGGGAGGACGACCCTGGTCGACCCCATTGGCTGAATTGAATTCACTTGGCCTAGGTGGGCCAATGCAGGTGCAGCACCCACCCAGGTGTACCTGGCGGGAAACCTGAACCCCTGAGCATGTGCAGTGTGCCACTCCTTTGGGCCCGTAGCTTGGACCTCTGGGCATGCGTAATGGACGTCCCAGCCCTTACGCTAGACTACCGAACAGTTTCCAATGCACTTTCCAATACACTCTGCCTGAGGACAAGATTCTCTACGTTCTTGGTTAACGGTCATGAGCAAGTCAATGGAGGCTGAATCCACCTGGTAAACCAGGTGCTTAGAATTTAACCTCTAATACAGGGGTAGGGTGGGGATGAGGGAGACGGGGGTAATAAAAATATTCTAAAATTGTAATGATTATCACACAACTCTGATTATGCAAAACCCATGACGTGTGCACTTTAAATAAACTCAGTGCCATTCAGTAGATGCTTACTCATAACGACCCTAGAGGGCAGGGTAGAACCGTCTCTGTGGGTTTCCAAGACTGCAACTCTTTACCGGAGTAGAAAGAAAGCCCGGCTGGTAGTTTTGAACTGCTGGCCTTGAAGATAGCAGCCCAACATGTATCCCCTACGCCACCAGACTCCTGCACCTTAAATAGTTGACAGTATATGGTTTGCTAATGATACTTAAGTAAAGCTGTCGGGGTGGGGTGGAGAAACACTTTAATTGGAGAAAACCCTTAATGGATCCCTTTCCAAGGCTCTCCCCTGGGGCCATTTAAAATGCAAGCTGCAAACACAAACCAAGCACAAGCTGCTTCCCTTTTCCCTTTTGTCAAACATTTTACTTGCTGTTCTGCAAACTCCGCTAGAAAAAGAAGCTGCTTTTCCTGTTGGACCCACGTGGCGACAGGAAGCTGTAAATTGCATTCCTGGACGGTCCTAATTCCTTAGAATGAGACCTAGGAGGGTTATCAAATACCTACTTCTCCTGAGACCCAGGTGAAAGTTTCATTCGGTTAAATAGAGGAGGGGATCATTAAACCCACTTCCTAGGGCTCGAGTGAGCTCATTTACATAAAACCCCTGGCTCACATCCCAGCAAGTGAGCATCAGCTCTCCGCTACTCTTTCCTATGTACTGTTTCCTTAAATTGTGCCCAGAACGAATGAAATATCGTTAGCTGTATTTCTAAGAGACTGCTTCTAAAGACATTATGCTCAGCAAGATTTGCTGGCCTATCCCAGGTTATTTGTAGAGATTTTGTCAGTTTTCAATCAGCATAATGAAGCCATGGCAACCTCTTTCAACCATTACTTGAGTAACTGTTAGGTAGCTAGCTTAGGGACAGGGGCTTGTCCCTAACCTGCCTGCAAAGGCCCCCATAAAGGAGGTTGGAAAGACATCAGATAACCATTAGACACCTATGAAGACCCCAAACTGAGCATGCTCATAATCAAGCCCCTAGCCAGGTGGGAGGTACACCTGAGGGCCCAAACTAGGCCCAGGCTCGTGACGTCACCCAGGTGGGCTTCACTCAGTCAATGGGGTCAACCAATACTATCAAGGACGTCTCCCCAGCCAGAGCCTTGAAATAGCCTGGCTGTGGGAAGGTCGCTTACTCTGCTCCTGGTCAGAGGCAGGGGGTGGGGAGGGGTGTCTTCCTCCCCTGCACCTGCACCCATGCGCCCTCTCTGCGCCTACTTGGGGCCTACAGCTTCTTGGTCCATATGCTCTTAAGCTTCTGAGGTTCTTGGGCTTCTGGCTTCCCAGGATGCCCCCCCCCCCCAAGATCCACACACGTGGGTGCTCTTTCCCACGTGGTTGTTCGTGCCCAGTTATGAACCTTAGCGCGGCTTCCATGCGGCTTGGCATGCTTTCTAGAAACAGCGTGGCCCCTTTTGTGACTGTAGCGCCTGAAACCTGTCCTGTCCTTCATAAAAATTCACTTGGATCACACAACGTGCTTCACTGTGAATTGTTTCAGAGTGTGCAGCAAAGAACCGAGGTATTACCCACTCCAGAAACCTAACAACAAGCTATGGAAAAGTTATAGGTTATTCAAACTTTGGGAGACAAAGTAGAGAGACGTGGTTTCTGTATGCACAAACACACAGGAACATTGTCCAAAGGCCCTAAATCAATTGCGGGACATCAATTAGGGGAGTACACCTAGATGAGCCTACCCGAGGGGGAGGTCTTGTCATCAGAAAGTTGTCCAAACCAAAAAGATTGGATGACTCAACAGTGAATTTGTGAGCCTAATCCTGAAAGATTGCCCCCTCAGGCCCTGTGTTCATGAAATGTAAGGCAGCGTTACTCAAACGCAAACTACTAAACTCACTGCCATCCAATTGGCTCTGAGACAAATAAACAAAATTGGTTCCGACTCGGAGACTCTAAAGGACATTGTAGAACTGCCCCTGTGAGTTTCCAAGACTTTACATTTTTCGAGCAGAAAGCCTCTTCTTTCTACCTTGGGAAGGCTGGTTTCAAATTTATAATCTTGTGGTCTGTATCCCAACATATAACCCACTAACTACTCCACTAGGGCTCTTTCAAGGAAACGTTAGGATTGGATAATGACTGATTTTACTTTCTCTTCTTAACTCTGGTATTCCAGGCAATTCAATAAAGTGCAACTAACCAGTATAACTTTGTAGCAAATCTTTATTTACTATCCACTCTCTGGCATGTAAGGAGCCCTGGTGGTAGAATGGTTAAGCACTGGCTGCTAACAGAGAAGTTGGTGGTTTGAACGTTCACTAGCCACTTCACAGGAGAAAGGCTGCAGTCTGCTTCCATAACGATATGTTGCCATCGAAATGCTACATGGCAGTTCTGGTTAGTCGATAGGGTCATGATGAATCAACTGGGCTTGTGTGTTTGTTTGGTTATGTGTCAGTGTATTGGTTTCCTAGGACTGCCATAACGAATTACCACACCATGTGTGGTTTGAAACAAGCCAGAGAACATGGTTTTTATTCTAGAAACTTTAAGCCATTGAAGGTGACAGAAGTGTTTAAGATGTGGTGCGTCAAGAGACACAAACAGAAGCCACACAAGCCTGGCGGGATCTCTTTAAAGTTTTCCTGAAGTGTACTGTTAGAGCCACAAGCATGCACCACTCGGTCTCCAGCGTTGAGGAGTGTAGACCATCTCCAACTGCTGCACCCTAGGATCTGCCATAGCATTCATTAATGCACATGCCACACTCTCCCACCCCAGGCTGTTCCTTACTAAGAGCTGGCTATGGCTCAACTGCTAGAACTGGGCCATTTCCGAGAGCAGGCAAGCTCTGCAGCTCCTGCATGGAAGCTCTGCGGCTCCTGCATGGTTAACCTCAAGTTTAGATTGGCTGAGTGCTTATTTTGAGATCTGTCTGGAGCATGCTAGTGAACACTTAGCAGTCCATGGTATTTTCTTTCTTTTTTAAAAATTTAAATTGAATCATTTTGTTGGGGGCTTGTACAACTCTTATCGCAATCCATCCATCCATTGTGTCAAGCACATTTGTACATTTGTTGCCATCATCATTCTCAAAACATTTGCTTTCTACTTGAGCCCGTGGTATCAGCTCCTCATTTTTACCCCTCCCTCTCCGCTCCCCTCCTTCACGAACCCTTGATAATTTATAAATTAGTAATATTTTGTCATATCTTACCCTGTCCGATGTTTCCCTTTACCCACTTTTCTGTTGTCCGTCCCCCAGGGAGGAGGTTATATGTAGGTCCTTGTAATTGGTTCCCCCTTTCCACCCTGCCTTCCTTCCACCATGGTATTTTCCATGTTCTTCACCAACACCATAATTCAAAAGCATCAATTCTTCTTTGGTCCTCCTTATTCAATGTCCAACTTTCACAGCATGGGAGGCAATTGAAAGTATCATGCCTTGCATAAGACCCACCGTAGTCCTCAAAGTCACGTCAGTGCTTTCCAGCACTTTAAAGACATCTTGTGCAGCAGATTTACCTTGTACAATGTGTCCTTGATCTCTTGACTGCTCCTTCCATGAGCATCGATTGTGGATACAAGCAACTTCAATCTTTTCTCCATTTATCATGATGTTACCTACTGGTCCAGTTGTGAGGATTTTGGTTTTCTTTACAGAGTTGTAATTCATACTGAATGCTGCGATTCTTGGTCTTCATCAGCAAATGTTTCATCTCTCCTCACTTTCAGCAAGCAAGGCTGGGTCACCTGCATATTGCAGATTGTTAATAAGCCTTCTTCTAATCCTGATGTCACACTCTTCTTCATACAGTTCAGTTTCTCTCATTATTTACTCAGGATACAGATTGGGTAAGTATGGTGAGAGGATATAACCCTGATGCACACCTTTCATGATTTTCAACTATGCAGTAGTCGCTTGTTCTGGTAATACAACTGCCTTTTGATTCATGTTCAAGTTCTGCATGAGGAATTCCCATTCTTCTCAAGGCAATTCAGAGCTTTTATTTAAATGATCCACCCAATTGAATGCCTTGGTATAGTCAATAAAACACAAGTATAACCAATTTTGTTTCTTTCACTAAAGTCATATTTTCCAACTACTGGTTCTTGGTCTTTGCTTTGAACCCTCCAGTTCCAACTGTCAGTAATTAACAATGCATTTTAATCATATATTTGATCAATTTCAGACCAAAGGCTTTGGTAGAACTCTCCAATTTCTTCATTAGTGTTAGTGGCTAGTGCATAGATGTTGCAGTTACATAATCTGGTGTCCATTTGAGACTTAAAAGGATTAAGAGTGAAGAGGTGGAGTCTACTCTATCAATGGGATCATAGCCAATGAGGTTTCTGTGTGGGCATGGCCTTCTTCTGAGATTTCTGGGAACATGGGTATTTCCTCCTTGAAGGCAGGAGACACATTCCCTCTCCGCTCACTTCCTGTGACACATCTTGAGGAGGAGCCACACGGACCTATCCTGATTCAGCCCTGGAAGCTGGAGAAGCCACGTGGAGACCCCTGCCAGCGCTGAGATGCTTATAACACCACTGGATCCAAAGACTTTCTACCCACTGGCCGGTGAACATCCTGCATTCGGCATCATTGCATGTGTTTCGTGAGTCTGAAGAGGACTTTATAGATTGGTATCAGACATATGGGCTAATATCTGACTTATGGGCTTGGACTGGGCTGGGCTGGGATGCTTTCTTAATGTACAATTACCCTTTATATAAAACTCTCTCTTATACACATATGAGTTTCTATGGATTTGTTTCTCCAGTCTACCTGGACTAACACAATAGATTTGAATAATACTTGTGTTAACTAGACTTTCTTGTGGGCATATAGATATTAACCTATCACATACAGCATTGTACTTAATCTTGAAATGTTCTTTTTGTCAATGAATGCCATGCCATTCCCCTCGGATTTATCATTCTGGCATATTAAATCATATGATTATTGGACTTAAAATTAACCCACTTCAGCTCACTAATGCCTAGGACATAGATCTTTATGTATACCACTACATATTGAGGATTTCCAATTTTCCAACTTAGTACATATTTTGTTTTTGATTAATCACTGTAACTCTGTTGTTTCAAATTGGGCTCTCTAGAGAAGCAAACCTAGTGACACTTTGATGTGTGTGTGTGTGTGTGTGTGTGTGTATAAATTTTTATCAAGAAAGTAGTTCACACAGTTATATAAGTGGGTGAGTCTAATCTGGTTTAAGTCAATGGGTCAGATATTAAGCTGGCAGTGTCTCCGGACTCATGTAATTGCAAGGGCTGATGAACTAAGTAGCAGGAATAGCACATTGGTAGATGCAGCATCAAACGAATCCTGGGTTGGCAGTCTGCTGATGGTTCCTGGGACTGGTAGGCAATATGGCAGGAGGTAGACAAACCAAATGAAGCATAAGTGACAACCTTACCACAGAATCTGCTTGAAGAAGAGCAGACCACATCCATGAGGATACTTTCTTCCAATTACATAAGGGCTGTGACCTGATCAAGGGGGCCTCTCTCTACCACAACTACTGTCTGCTCATGGAGTTGATTACTTTATGCTAGATTTCATCATGGGGTTGATTACACTGTTAGACCCCAACATGGGGGATTACTGCCAAACTACTGAGAACCCTGGCCCAGTCAAGTTGACACAAAAGTTAACTATCGAGGGATCAGAATCAAGTCACAGTAAACTCCCAAGATCGGGGTGGGAGAGGGACTAGTGCTTACTTCATTCTGAGACATCAGGGATTCTGTGGCTGGTGCTCAGGCTGGGAGCACAAACTTGGATGGTGCCTTTGAGCTCATCTGCCGCGTTGTCTCTGAGACCACGCTTCATTTCTTTGAGCAGGAGCTCCACTTGTGGGGGCTGCGTCTGACTCAGAGAGTCAGCACAAATTCCACTGTTCTCTGGCCCACTTCCCAGGGAGGCTATGGTATAGGGACAAGCTTGTAAGACATTAGGGTCTTTGGATTTATATGTCGGCCCTAAGAGCAGCCCAGCCTTGTGCTGCCTTCTAGCCTGGAAGAAATGAGGAAGTCAGGAGCATGGGTATGTTAGGAGACAGCAGGAAATTCGGGCTCAGTGCACGCACCGTGAGGGCTCTTGGACTGAGGACAAGACACTACTTGGGCTGGCTCAAGGAAAGAGGGAGCTTTCTGTTAAGTGATGGCGATCTTGGAAATCCAAAGAAGAGTAACAGCAGGGATCACATCCGGTGGGAAGTAGACCCTATGTACAAACGAAACGCTGCTGGTCTCTCATCATTGCTGGCATATGCAAGTTTATTCTGGTGCCTACTGCACCAATCCATCTCACTGAGGGCTCCCTGGTCCTTGTTGGCCTTCTCCTTCACCAAATATGATGTCCTGTAGTGACTGACCTCTCCTAATGATGTCTTCAAAGCAAGCAAATTAGACAATGCTTTGATGTGATCCATAAGGTTTTCATTAGCTAATTTTTACCACTAATCTGTCATTTTGTCCTAAGATAGTGCCTTGCTGGTTGCTACAATGCTAGAAACTATGCCATTGGTATTTCAAGTAATAGCGGGGACGCAGAGGAGTTTCAAATAATAGCAGGGCTCAGAGGAGTTTCCTAACTTAAGACTGGAAAGAAGATCTGGCCGTTTATGTCTGGGCATTAGTCAATGAAACCCTATGGATTCTATGTGTAGACTATGGATATCAATATCTACCTACTTCATGGGATTGGTATAAGGATAATGTCAACAAATATATGATCAAAACAAAACAACACTCACCACCATTGAGTCAATTCCAACTAATAGTGACCCTATAGGGCTGGGTAGAACTGCCCCTGTGAGTTTCTGAGGCTGTAACTCTTCACAGGAGTAGAAAGCCTCGTTGTTCTCCTCAGGAGAAAGCTAGTGGTTTCGAAGTACTGATCTTGCAGTCAGTAACCCAGCAGGTAAGCACTGCCCATCAGGACCCCTCCTCACTGCCATCCAGTAGATTCTGACTCATAGTGCCCCTGTAGAACAGAGCACAACTGCCCCTGTGGGTTTACAAAACTGTAACTCTTAAAAAAAAAACCACCTGTAACTCGTGATGCGAGTAGAAAGCCTCATCATTAGCTCACGGTGTGGCTGGTGGTTTTGAACTGCTGACCTTCTGGTCAACAACCCAACACTTAACCACTATAGATGTTAAAATGGAAGTTTTGATAGAGACATGAATACAATAGGTGTAGGATCGTGGATGGTGGGCGGCTCTGGTCTTGCTGTGCAGTGGTTCCCCAAGACCTATAGTCCCAGCCCAGCGCCCTGTGCCATTTGCCATGGAGTCTGGCCCCACCAGACCTGAGTCCCCCGGGGTCCTGCTGTTTTCCTCAGAGGGCTGGTTCTGCGAAACCTGCCGTCTGTGACTAGGCCAGGCTGTGTCCATACAGGTGGAGCGACTGCTACCCCATCAGCGATCACAGTATCGGACAGCCTTGACTTCCTCAGTCAGACCTACAGCGACGTGCTGGTGTTGGCCAGGCCATCCAGTGCGCTGAGAGGAACGAGGCCTCCTACCAGAAGGGGAAGAAGTTCTCCCCTTGGCAGCCACCCCATCCTACCAGAAGACGATTGCCAACCTGCCCCGTGGCAGCCACCCCAACCACGCAGGGTGAGGTTTCTCAGGGGCGGGGCTGGAGGCACCTCTCCATGAAGGTTGTGGATCAGTGGGAAATTGATAAGGCTGTCACCCGTCTCTCTGAAGCTCCTGCTGGCACGGCTGTTGGGCACTCCAGCCCGAAGTGGGCCCTCCAGGTAGGCGGCGGTTCTGAATGCATGAAGCAGAACCAAGATGCCTTCGAGGCCACCATCACCACTCATCAGACCCCACGGGCCTCTTCAGGGAAGCCCTCCATGGGGTGGCATCTGCGGCTGCCAAGCTGAGTGCCACTGGCTGCACCTGGAGCTCATCAGGAGCTGCGGT
>NW_022111324.1:75699468-75702511 GCF_000313985.2 Echinops telfairi
CCCAGATCATTTTTCATGCTGCGCTGCAAGAACCCGAGCACCAACTTCCGGTGCCAGTGCAGTCACTGGCTTAGGCTCAGGCGGAGCAGAGACAGCTGACCTACCCTAACTCCGAAATCCACTGGGCAGCTTTTGTGCTGGAGTTGGCTGCAAGGCCCTGAATGACATGAGCTGAGCCCAGAGCTGCTGCTGCCACCGCCATCCAGAAACCTCGGAGCAGGGAGCCCGGTGTGCCCGCACCACCTCCAAACCCCCAGCCCCCCACATAGCCCTCTGCAGACTTTCACCCACCAGTCAAGTGTTACTGGTTCCAGAGGGCTGCCTGCCCTGCCCCTCTGGGTATACTGCCTGCTGTCTGCACGGCGTCCAGCCTCGATCAGCTGTGTCAGTGCCTTCTTGTCTTCTAGTGCCTCTCGTTCTCCAAACACGTGTATGTATGACAACAAACAAACAAAATACAACAGGTGTACAAAGGAAAGTGAGCAGTATTTCATGACTCCTGGAACATATTGGGGATGATATAAAGACAGGTCAGCGTGTAGAAGAGGAATATTTTGTAAGAAGACTGTCCTAAAGAAAGCTGCACCAGATGACAATCCACCTCAGAGAACTGGTGGGGTGTGTGGCAGCTAAGATTTTGTCAACTTGGCTGGGTCAGGAATCTCAGTGGTTTGGCAGTTAACAACTAGTAATGCCCCAGGACCCGGACTAACAAAATGCAATCAGTCAACCAGTTGGCCTTCACAATGGGATTAGAGTGGAATGCAACGTCCTTACCAGATCACAGCCCAATTGCCATGGGTGTGTGTGGCCTGCCTCCAATATAAGTGGGCACTGTGGGAAAGCTTGCTTTTTTTTGGCAGGGGGGGGGTGCTGGGTTGGATCCTACATTTGGCTCATCCACATTAGGTCCTTTGGACTTAAGCCAATGCTCTGACAATCCTAGGCGTAATCAGCAGCCTATCACCTGACCTGCCCACTTTGGATTCATCACCTCTGCAGCCCCAAGCTTGACGTGCCGGCTTTAGATTCAACCTTCTCTGCAGCGATCATTCTGTGGTCTTCTTGCTGATCATCAGCCCCCACAGCTACATGAATCAAGAGAAGCCTCCGGCTTAACATCTGACCCACAGACTTGGGACCTGTCTGGACCTGCCCAGTTCAAAAACTCTGTCATTTTCTTGATATAATTTCCCTTCTCTATATACATATATACATATATACATATATACACTTATCACTGGCTTTGATTCTCTAGAGAACCCAGACTAAGGCAGCCCTACCTTTGAGAGACACAGGACTGAATATTTGGGGAGAAGAAATCAAAGACTACTACTGTATTGGGCTTGGTCACCTTCCCAGAGATTTCTGTAGGGGTTTCCATGGCTGTTTGTCAAAAGTATATTGTTTCCCTTTTTAACTTTTTCTCTCGGAAAAAAAATCCCTCCAGATTCCTTAGCCTTCAAACATAAATAGTGGCTTGAGTGGCCTTTTTTTTTTTTTAAAGGAGGAAAAGTAAAAATAGACTTGGAGTCAGTATAGTGACAAGCAAGTTCAGCTTAAAAAAGAGACTGCCAAACTTTTCTTCCGCAGCACATTTGAACCTCCATCCTTTTGGTTAGGAGCCAAGAATTTAACCACTGTGCTATCGGCCCCGCCCCCCAGGTCTCCAATCTCTTGGGGAGTTGCTAATCCCACTATATAGGATCGTCTCATAGATTGGCACATCTGCCCCAGTGACTGCCCAACCCAGGAAGAAATAGACACCATCAGCACGATTAAAACCCCAAACCAAAACCCACTGTCCTCAAGTTGATTCTAACTCATAGCAACCCTATGGCATAGAGAACTGTCCTATCAGGTTTCCAAGACTGTAATCTTTTAATTTTTTTGTATTTACACGTACTTTAATGATTTTGGCATTTATAAAGGAAAAGTTTTCTACAACTATTATATCAATCACACCCCCCTCCAACAATTGAATTAGGAGCTAATCCAGACATCCTATCATTCCTAGTTCCATCACACCAAGCAGCTTTGTACAATTGCTACCACAATCAGTTTCAAAATCTTTTCTTCCTTCTGTTCCCCTGCAGAGTGGATTGGGGGTGTCATGGTCAACTTTTAGGTCTTCAGCCAAGGGCTTCACTGCTGTACCATCCCGGCTCCTTCCCAGTACAAAGGGGAACCTGGCAAATGCTTGGGCAAGGGATTTCAATCCCAGAGAAGCAGGGCAGAATGACCCTCTGGACAAGGACACTGAAGGGCACTGCAAGCCGGAAGCTACGCAGGAAGAGGAGAGCTGTGTGCCAGGGCTGTCTGACAAAGACCTCAGCCATGTCATCGAACCCTGACGGAGTGGCGAGGTTAGCATTAAGCACTGCCACTGAAACTACTCTGGGCAGCTGTTTCTCTTTTTGTGATGTTTACATCTTTCTTCACAGAGTCCCAAACTGTTAGAACTCCAGTGATCACCCACAGCTGCGGTTCTGAAAGGCCTTGAGCTCATGGGCTGCTGAGAACCAATGGGCTCTATGGGTCCACTGCCCAGACAAAAGTGTGGGTGGTTTGCCTAAGGGTATGTGCACCCACTTCATCAGATGACATTGTTAGATGGGGTGCCACCAAAATGACTGTCTATAAGACTTTTCAGCGGTGTTTCTGCAGAAACCTATTTACAAAAATATTCCTGTAGTTAGTTCTAACAATTTTTCCTAAGCCAGCTTACATGTACCAATGTCCCCGCACAGCTAAAACTCTGCTAATTTACTTTGCAAACCTTTAAAGCACTCCAGTCACAGCTGTCCGTATCAGTCAATTACGGGGATACTTCCGATTGTGTGGTCTGGTCTTCACGCACTTCAGCCAACCAGAAGGTACAGGAAATGCTTTTACTTCTGCATTGTTGCTATGGTTTTTTAAAAAAATCGTTTTATTAGGGGCTCATACAACTCTTATCACAATTCATACATACATCAATTGTGTAAAGCACATTTGTACATTCATTGCCCTCATCATTCTCAAAACATTTGCTCTCCACTTA
>NW_022111324.1:75702611-75707768 GCF_000313985.2 Echinops telfairi
TATAAATTATTATTTTGTCATATCTTGCCCTGTCTGACGTCTCCCTTCACCCACTTTTCTGTTGTCCATCCCCCTGGGAGGAGGTCACATGTAGATCCTTGTAATCAGTTCCCCCTTTCCATCCCACCCTCCGTCCACTCTCCCAGTATCACCACTCACACCACTGCTCCTGAAGGGATCATCCCCCTTGGATTCCCTGTGTTTCCAGTTCCTATCTGTACCAGTGTACATCCTCTGGTCTAGCCAGACTTGCAAGGTAGGACTGGGATCATGATAGTTATGATAGTGGGGGGGGGAGAAGGAAATTGCTGTTGTTTTTACAGTTATACATTCTGGCGCTTTTAGTTACAATATTGTGGTAAAATAGTATTTCTGAGGCTACATCAATAACTTTTTTGAAAATGAAATAGTAATTAAAGGAGAAAAATAAAACAGGCTTCCCAATCAGTTACTACCATATTTTTGTATATAATGCACCCATGTCAATATCACGCACATGCATTTACTGTACATAGCGCACATGGGATGCTGACATGCAGGGGACTGTGAAGTTTGCAAAGAAATGCTTAAACAACTGCCTGTGCAGAAATATGGCAATTATGTTGTATCCAACAATGTTGAAATTCTGTGGAGACTACGGAAGTTTTGTTGTTAGCATTCATATGATCTAAGATATACTTAACACATACTATTCTAAGAGTAAAACTAAGAATACATATTTGTAAGGATTCTGTCTGCTATGGGAAGGGTCCCTAGGGAAGGGACACCATCAGTTGGCAGGCCCGATTGATGAAGGACACAGGATACTCCCAGTCAAGCAGTGGGGAGTTGCAGGATTGCTTAGCTCTGCTTCTCATGTTTGCAAGATGGCTGCTAGACTGCTAGCACTAACATCTAAAAGCCACACAGAACTGCCCCCTCATTCTCTCAGCCAAGCTTGGGACTCACATCTGGGCACCAGCTACACAGGAGGCTGGCCACGGTGTGTTTTGCTCATCGCGGTAACTAGGGCAGCGTTCTGCCAGCAAGGACTAAGGGGATTAACATGTCTCATCCTGGAGGGCCCTGGGAAATGTGTAGAAGTCACGCGGTCGCTAGTGCGGGTGTCCAAACAAAAGGCTGGAGGTTTGAGGCTACCCTTACCACTGAAAACCTTCCGGAGCACTTCCACTCTGACCCACATGAGTTGTCAGGATTTTTCTTGTCCCTGAAAGCAGCGCTTGGCCACAAGCGTGCTTAGGATTTCTGGAAGACCATCCAGGCCTCTTCTGAGAGTTCGTGGGCCCAGTTTAGAAAATCACAACCCAGAGCCCGGGCTCCCCCCCACCCCCCATCTCCTCTGGCCCAGCTTCCTTCAGTAACTGGTCCCCAATGCAGAGAAGGCAAAACAAGGTTAGGAGATACAGATTTAAAAGCCACACTGGGGCTGTCACTGAACTTCCTGGAAGAATCTGTATTAAAGGTAGTCTCCATGGATGGGAGATGAGGAAAAAAGAAATCGCATACAGGAAAACACAAGTTCTCCAGTGCGCTCAGGACCAACCTTGGGTGTGATCTCGGGCAGTCTGTTCCCACCTCTGCCTGCTTCCTACTAGGTGATGAGGGGACATCGTGAACGCGCTGACGTAGGTTCCTTTGCCATGTGTGGTGAGTTTCTTCTTGATCACAGTCGTTCCACAGCCCCCCACGCAGACGTGGTTCAGAAGATGACCCGGGACGTGACGATGGCTGCTTCCATGTTTGCCAGCGAGCAGTGTGCCCAGGATACGGAGCACACTGGGAGAGCGAGGTAGCTGGTGCCATCACCTGCTTCTCACGTGCTCATTAGCATCCAGTCCTGCCTGCAAGCACTCGTTTACTCTTGTTGGTGCTGAGGGAAAAAAATGTCCTTAAAAACATTTTCTGGAATCTCTGTAAAGTGCGAGGCAGACACACAGACCACAGTCACTCAAAGCTTTGCTCTTGGCTCTGAACCAAAGTTGCAGGGCTTGTTGATTCAAATCTTAAGAGTCTCTGGGTGAGTACCACGTGAGGGAAATCAGCCTGGCCATCTGCTGAGACAGCAGCTGGGCTATTCTGAGCCCGAGCAAGCCTGCCTAGACGTGAGGCTGGGCCAGCAGAAAGGGTTGGAGGGACTGGCTGTCCACAGTCAAGGTGGCCGATGGGGAGGAACATGGATCGTGCCACACTGAGAGGGAAGCCAATGTCCTGGGAAGTGAACCAGGGGGCAGGACACACTTGTCGCCTTGTGTTCTTCCCAAGACTGTCCACCAACTCTTCACCAAGCACAGGGTTTTGCTTCTTTGTCCTCTTCTCTATTTCCTCCTTTCTTAAATGGAACTTCCTGTCTGGACTGACTCCAGCAAAACCATTCTCTGGGATTTCAGCATTAAACACCATAGATTCCGGGATTTATTAACAGTCTGATTCATCTCCTTTCTGCAGTCAGTGAGGAAGAGGTTGGGCTGGATGAGCCAGAGAGGGAGCCCTGGCTCTGACCATGACCCAAGGGAGTAACAGATAATAATAAATAACAGCGTCCTTTGGACACTGAAGGTGCACACAACATTAGCTCTATATAGAGAGAGGTTAGCAGTATTCCTCACACGATCAGCCTGCTCTGTGTTCAGAATCCACATTCAGAACTAAGGGGTGAGGAGTTGGGGGTACAACTATAACCCAGACTTGATGCCAGTGCGTTTTTATTGTCTCCTGGGAGAAGCATTTCTTCCTGGGGGACTAGAACTTCCAATCTCACAGACCTCAAGGTTGCCAGGATGGGAAGCAAAAATATGGTATGCAGAACCTTCATTATGTTCAGGAATAGTGAGAGCAGTTCTTCTTACTGCCAGCTTGACCCACAGATCCGTGCAATGTGGTTGCCAGGGAGACAGCACTACCTACCTACCGGTCTTGGATTGAAGGCACACACCGTCCTGGTAGAAGCATCTATAAGCAGGCTGACCAGAGACTCCACTTTGTTGACTGCTGAATGACCTGCCTCCTTCCCACTCCCATCTCAGAAATCCCCGCTGGGGATTGATTTTAGAATGTCCTCTCATGTTACCAGGATGAGAACGTTGTAATTAATAATGTTGCTCCTTCTGATGTTGTTACGCGGATATTGCTATTCTTATTTGATGAACCAGGATATAATAATCTTGTACCCAGCAACACTCACTTACTCCAAAGAATAATAACATTCATTCTGCTTCTGCCATACCCGCTTGCTTTATAGAAAAATTTCTGCTAAATGGGTTTTTGCTTACATAAGTTGGCTACCATCTCCCCTTGGGACTGTAATCAAAAGAATCGTTTTTAGATTCTAGCAGTCCAGTACAACCGAATAAAGACTTCTAAATTATTAAAACATCATGATGGCTATTATTTACTCGAACCTGCAACCCATCATCCAGGTAGGCCATTTCCAGGCGATGGAGCATGCAGCAACACCAGCTCCTTCGGGGGCACAAGCTCCTGGCACACAGGACGACTAGCTAGGTGTTCTCTTTACCTGAATCTCCCACGAACCGAGAGGGGACAATCTTTGTGACACAAGGGCCAATTAATTTCCTTCAGAGAAGGCCAAATTTTAATAATTTATTTTTAAAAAGAGGTCTCCCAAATGTGCCTTTGTATTCCTTATACTATTGACTTTAAGGATATGAGCAACAAGGAGACAGCTGGCACAGACCATTACGTCACATACACACAGTAAGATGGTTTGACAACATCAATACTGACAGCTGTCTATCCTACCTGCGGGGATTGAATGGCAGAGGTGAGGGAGGAAGCCGGTACGGCCTTTCACTGCATTAGGCAGGTACATGTAGCAGGTACTAGCCCGAAAGAGGCACTCTGGTTGGGTAGTGGGTTAAACACTGGAAAGGCTCTGCTTGAGATGGTGGTGAAAATACCATTCCTTTTAAAAAAAGCAATCTTATGGGAACGGAAATACAGAATTTAAGGGGCAGGAAAGTGCAAATTCAAAGCACCTGATATGCCAGTGTCATAAAACCAGCCCACAAGTCAAAGATAAAGTATTCCTGATTGTCAGGTTTGAGGAAGGCGAAAGGACAATGTGTCCTGTTGGCTTTCAATGCTGAGTGATTAAACTGTAAGCTGCATGATGCTTTCATTCCGCCACTACGTCTGACGGAATGAAGTGGTGCCCAGTCCTGTGCCATCTTCACGACGGCCTGACCCCACTGCTGTAGTACTCCATCTCGCCGACGGGTCTCCGCATTCGCGCCAGCCCTCTACCTAACCCAACATGCTGTCCACAGTAAGTGCGCCAAGGTTTTGCCATGGGCACTGCTCAGAAAAACTGTGATCGATATTATCTAAGGCATATTTGCTCATTCTCCTGGCATTTTATGATTCAATATTATTCACCAATACCATAGTTCAAACATATCAATTCTTCTCTTTCACCAGCCAGCTTTATGTGGTTTTTTTTTAGTCATTTTATTAGGGGCTCACACAACTCATCACAATCCACACATACATCAATTGTGTAAAGCACATTTGTACATTCATTGCCCTCATCGTTCTCAAAACATTTCCTCTCCACTCAAGCCCCGGACACCAGGTCCTCATTTTTCCCCTCCCTCCATGTGCCCTTGATAATTTATAAATTGTTATTTTGTCATATCTTTCCCTGTCCCACGTCTCCCTCCACCCACTCCTCGGTTATCCGTGCCCCAGGGATGAGGTCACATATAGTTCCCTGTAACCGGTTCCCTCTTTCCTACCCACTCTCCCTCTACCCTCCCAGTATTGCCACTCACACCACTGGTCCTGTAGGGATCATCCACCCTGGATTCCCTGTATTTTCAGTTCCTATCTGTACCAGTGTCCATCCTCTGGTCTAGCCAGACTTGCAAGGTAGAATTCGTGTCATGATAGTGGGAGCGGTGAGAAAATATTTAGGAACTAGAGGAGAGTTTTTTTTTCATTGTTGCAACATCGCACCATCTGGCTCGTCTCCCCTCCAAGACCCCTCTGCAAGGGGATCTCCAGTGGCCTACTAATGGGCTTTGGGTCTCCACTCTCCCCATCATTCACTATGGTAAGATTTTTTGTTCTGATGATGCCTTACACCTGATCCCTTTGACACCTCGTGGTTGCATAGGCTGGTGTGCTTCTTCCATGTGG
>NW_022111324.1:75707868-75809076 GCF_000313985.2 Echinops telfairi
TTCCATGTGGGCTTTGTTGCTTCTGAGCTTGATGGCCGCTTGATTACCTTCAAGCCTTTAAGGCCCCAGACGCTATACTTTTTGATAGCCGGGCACCATCAGCTTTCTTCACATTTGCTTATGCACCCATTTGTCTTCAGTGATCCGATCGATACCTCGTGATCACACAAGCGGGTATGTTCTTCCATGTGGGCTTTGTTGCTTCTGAGCTAGATGGACGCTTGTTTACCTTCAAGCCTTTAAGGCCCCAGACGCTGTACTTTTTGATAGCTGGGCACCATCAGCTTTCTTTGCCACATTTGCTTATGCATCCATTTGTCTTCAGTGATCCGTTCGACACCTCATGATCACACAGGCTGATATGTTGTTCCATGTGGGCTTTGTTGCTTCTGAGCTAGATGGCCGCTTGTTTGCCTTCAAGCTTTTAAGACCCCAGATGCTATATCTCTTGATAGCCAGGCACCATCAGCTTTCTTCAACACATCTGCTTATTCACCCGCTTTGTCTTTAGCTGTTGTGTCGGGAAGGTGAGCATCGTAGAATGCCAATTTAATAGAAGAAAGTATTCTTGCATTGAGGGAGTACTTGAGTGGAGGCCCAAAGATCTATTTCCCCATCCTCGTATAAATATATTTGCATATGTACATGTCTTTATCTAGACCTCTATAAATGTCCCACCAGCCAGCTTTATGGTGAAAGGCCAAAACATTTCGAAATAGCCTCACGAAAAGCCCCGGCAGTGCAATGCTCAGTGCTTGGCTGGCATCTGGAAGGCTCGCAGTGTCAATGCAGTTAGGTTGGTTCTCTACTGAAGCAAAGGCAGTGATGCTTCTAGGTGTTGTGTATAGAAAGAGACATATCAAGAAATGGCTTACAGAGTTGGAGACATAGGCAATTCCATTCTGGTTCAAGTCAGGTTTCTTCTGGAAGCTGATGAACAGGTAGCAAGATGATGAAGTAGGGAGGACAGGCTGGTGGATGCAGATGTCCAAAGTCAGCCCCCTGACAGTTCCTGGGATCAGCAGGTGATGCAACAGGAAGACTGAGGAATCAGAGGCAAGATCCAGCTCCAACAGCAGGCCGAAGAAGAATTAGACTCTCCTTGGTCTTCTCTTTTACAAAAAGGCTGGTGACACCAAGGAGGTGCCATCTAGCTGTGACTCATCATCCCTATCTATTACATCCACCCAGCAGATCTGTGGGATGAAGACCTGGGGACGTGCCTCTGTAAATCCTCTGGGGCAGTTCTACTCTGTGGTATGGGATTGCTGTGGGTGGGAATCAGCTAGGGGAGACACACAGCACCACGAGTCTACTGAAGACTCTTAGTGATACGCAGGTCCTACTTAGATGACGGGCCAGCACCAACACATGGAGTATCTCGTACTCCCCAAGGTGAAGGTCCAGAAAAATCAATCACTCCAAGCAACTTTACAGATGTGGTCTGGGAGCTGCTCCCCACCAGAGAGCAACCCGAGAAGTGTAGCAGGAGAGAACTGCCAATGCAGAATTCATTAGTTACCACATTGGAGTAGCAGGCTTGGAACTTCAAATATATAAACCAGGATCCACTGTGGGGGGCAGCGTGGTCTGAAATGTGAGACAAGTACAGGCAGTGCCAGGTTGGTGAACTCAATCCCTATCCTGAAAGAAATTCATCACCGTCACTCTGACTTGTTGCACATGCACAGCTTTTAAATCCTAAGCGTTAAGCTTCCCCGGCATTAATGTAAAGCTATAACAGGAACCACCAAGTCTCACCACAAATTCTTGAAAGACTGTAATGGAGGACCTGGAACAGCAGGTGCTGCCTTGAACATTTCCAGGTAGAGGCAGGAGGGAGAGGACTGCTCCTGGCGGGGGGAAGGGGTACCTGCTTGCACACCACTGGGGAACAAAGCAGCACTCCTCCCACAGTGCTTGGAACTTCTGCGTAAAGGTTTTGCTTTTTGTTTTGGGTTAAAGCTGCTACTGAGAATTGAGTTTCTTTAAAGTACAGGAGAATGTGAATATAGAAGTGTAAGACAGAAATAGAGGAAAGAATTAGGAGGCAAAGGGCACTTATAGCGATCTAAATACTGGCATGTACATATGTAAATATTTATACATAATGATAGGGAAATAAATCTATGTACATATATTAATTTAAGCAGTAAGGCAGCAGACAGACATTGGGCCTCCACTCAACCCAAGAACACTTTGTTCTAATAACTTGGCATTCTGTGATGCTCACCTTCCCTGACATGATTGCTGAAGACAAAGTGGGTGCATAAGCAAGTGTGGTCACCCCCATCAGGGGAAGAACAATAGAAACCAGAGGGTAAGGGAAACAGCAGTTGGTGTGAGATGAAAATACTAACAATCTATAACCTATCAAGGGGCTATGAGGGTTGGGGGGGTGGGGGAAGAGTTGATCCCAAGAGCTCAATGGAAAGCAAATGTCTAGAAAAGAATGATGGCAATATATATACACCAATATATCAGATGCAATGGATGTATGGATTTTAAAAAGTTGTAAGAGCGCCCAATAAAATGATCTAAAAAAAAAAAGCAAGTGTGGTGAAGAAAGCTGATGGTGTCCAGCTATCAAAAGATATCAAGCGGCCATCTAGCTGAGAAGTTAACAAAGTCTACCAGCCTGTGTGATCATGAGGTGTCGAAGGGGTCAGGTATCAAAACAGCCAAAACAATCAATCATATAGATGGGAATGAGGGGGAGTGCAGAGTGGAGACCCAAAGACCATCTGTAGACAATTAGAGATCCCCTTACAGAAGGGCCACAAGGAAGAGACAAGCCAGTCAGGGTGCAGTATAGTGCCAATGCATACACAACTTTCCTCCAATTCTTTGCTACTCCTCCCACCCCCACTTCTCCCTTACAAATCTGGCTAGATAAGAGCATGTGCACAGGTACAGATAAGAGCTGGAAACACAGGGAATCCAGGACAGATAAACCCCTCAGGTCCAATAATGAGTAGCGATACCAGGAGGAGAAGGGGAAAAATGGAGGGGGAGAAAGGGGGCACCGATCACAATGATTGACATATAATACCCCCCTACCCCAAGGATGGAGAACAGAAAAGTGAAGGGAGACAGTGGTCAGTATAAGACATGAAAAAAAAACCCCAAATTATAAATTATCAAAAGATCATGAAGGAGGGAGGGGAAATGAGCTGGTACCAAGGGCTCAAGTAGAAAGAAAATGATGTACAAATGTGCTTGACACAATATTATGTTTGGATTATGAGAAGAGCTGTAAGAGCCCCCAATAAAATGATTTAAAAATGTTATATATATATATATATATATATATATATATATAAAATACGGTAGGTTCCCTCTTTGAGAAGAGAACTAGGGATTCAGAAATGCAAATCAGTTTTGATTACAGGGAATCATCAGGCAATCATTCCAACCCAAAAATAGTTTGTTTAATCAGAGGCTGAGGTGATCTGCCTTTCTCAGGGCTGACAAAAGGGGAGACTACTACAGAATATTCAGGATCGGGAAGCCAGGGTGCCCACTGAAGGCTTGAATCATCTGGCGTGAGGGTCTTAAGTGTTCGATTCTAAGGAGGTTAAGAATGGTTAGAAAATGGACTAAAAGTGGGTCTTTTAGACACTTAAGTCACTCATGGCGTAACTCTAGCACCAGCCACCACTCTGAACGGCCCGTGCCCTCATAACGACGTATACCACTGTCGTTTTTGGTCTGAGATAGCAGCTCTTTTCTTATTCCTACAGTTTTTCTGGAAACGATGAATTCGAAATGTTTCCAGGCTGAGATGCTGTGCAGCCTCAGGCGCTAATAGTGTGCTATGCTGGCCCCTCGTGCCTGTGGCTCCATCTCCAAGTGCTTCTACAAAAGGGCCGACGCGAGCAGATCGTGGTTTCATGTCCACGCGTACACCCCAGCACGGAGCCCAGCGGCCCAGAGGGTTACACACGAAGCGAACCACAGGCTAGCAGCTCCCCGTGGGTGAAAGGAAGCTAACTGCCCCTCCCCACAATAACGATGGGATCTCCTTCCCTCAGAACCCATGTTCAAACCCACTGCCATCCATTCCATTGTGACTCAGTGACCCTACGAGAGGAGAATCGCTCCTAGTTTCAATCTTGATGTTGTTGCAGGAGAATGGCCTGGTCATCCACTTGGAAAATAGTCAATACATTCCCTATGGGGCACAGTCCCACTTGGGGAATGCATTCCAGTGGGCGGTGCCTGTGTGTGGGCTCGGCACAGCATGGAGTTTCAGAGGTTTTGGTCTGTCATCCCCGAGGGCTTTGAACAGAGCCCTGAGGGCACTGTAGGTTGGGCATTGGGCCTCTCACTGTATGGCTGACAGTTCAAACTCATCAGCCACCCCCGGGGAGAAAGATGAGGCTGTCTGCTGCCCTCTATAGAGATTGAGAGTTTTGGAAGCCCTATAAGGATTCCTATGAGTGAGAATCGACTCGATGGCAGTGGGTTGTTTTTTTTTAAGCTTTGGTGGTCTCTGTGGACCTTACACCAGGAAGGGTAATTGTATCTGTAGCCAGAACAACACTAAATACACAAGACACAAACACAGGAACCACATCCATTTTAATTGAGAATTACTAGTAGCCCTTGGGTTTATCAGTAGTATAATTTTAATGTGGAAGACAAAACTGCTCATAGCAACCAGAAGAATTTCAAATGCAACTCTTTAAAACTATATACTTCTAGAACTTCCACATTCAAGCAATTCTTGAAAAAGAAGGCTCTTAAAAAAAAAAAAGAAAGCTTTTTGTTTCAAGTACGAGGAGTTATTAATGTTCCTCTGTTTTGGTCTCCCCACACCCTTTACAGAACAAAATAAAAACAAACAAAAAAACCCAAAAACAAACCACAAACTGAAAAAGGGATAATAAATTCAAAAGAAAATAAATCTAATGAGTATGAAATTAGTTTATTTTCACCTCAAAATAAATGCTTAACATTTTCCCAAAATCAAAACCAAAGGTTCTCACTTAGAAAAAGGGTGAGTGTTCTACTGTAGACTCTCCATAGGGCTAGTCTAAGCAAAAACACAACCAACCAACAAAACTCCCCTCTTGTCAGTGATACCCCACCCTCCCCGACCCCCGTCCCTGTGCTGTACCTGGCAGGAAGAAAGTAAACCCCGGGCTCCCAACAACAAAGAACATGAGATTTGAAAGGTTGGGGAAAGCTTTGAAACATGTAACCAATTCTTCATATATAATTAGCTGAGGTGTCCGACCGCTGGGTTGACGTGTAAGGATGAGGCCAATCACTGAGATGCGACTCAGCCACCTCTCTTAATTCACCATAGAGAGGTCTTAAAATTGAATTTCAGTTTTAGCAGGTACTTCAGATTTACCTGAGCGATATCGTAGACAATGTACCTAGAGGGGAAGCATGTCAAGGAGCAAACAGTCTCACCTGGGTGTATGCAAGCAGCGTCCCCTTGCTGGCGCCAACTCAAGGGCAGGCAAAGACACCTGCTCTGGCAGCTGCTCAGAGTTACTCTGAGTGTTTCCCATGGGTCAGGGCTGGTGCCCCTCAGCCCACTTCCCCAGATTTCTATGAGGCCGGGCCATCAGACCCTGTTGGCCTGGTAGACCAGTGGAGAGTTAAATCTCTAACTCTGGATAGAAACCATCGAGGTTGAGGGGTAATATTCACCTTGAGACACAATGCAGGACAGTTTCTAATGTCTCGAACATCCCTTTGGGCTCACACAGCAGACTCATCAAAGGATACTCATTATATAGCAGACAAGTATCGTTAACGCCAGATGAAATCCCAGTTCCAAGCGGAACCTCTACACCATCCAGAGTAATACTAGCTGCAGGATCAGGAGTAGTTTTGCCCAAACCTACAAATAGAAGGTGGAAGTTATAAGAAATGTGAAAAAAGATGTTGAAAATGTTTCAGGAAGATGAGATTGATTTCCTGTTGGGCTTTTGTGTTCACATTAAAGACATAAATAAATCCCATACTTAATATCCCTTTTCTAGATATAAAACTCTACGTTGCCAGGGCATTATTAGCCTTAATTGATTTTAATGAAAAACAGTAGCGGGCCACTAAGGGGTCACATTTCACAATTCCAAGGCAGCCACTTTATGGACGTAGAGGCACTAAAACTCAGCAGTTCTCAACCTGTGAGTCACAACCCCTGGGGGGGGTGTGTGTGTATGTCAAACGACCCTTTCACAGGGGTCGCCCAACTCATAACAGTAGCAAAATTACAGTTATAAAGTAGCAATGAAAATAATTTGATGGTTGGGGGTCACCACCACGTGAGGAACTGTATGAAAGGGTCGCGGCATGAGGAAGGTTGAGAACCTCTGCACTAACGGGTCATGTGCTAAGAACTCCAGTCATCCGGAATGCTCCAGGTGCCACCGTATGAGGAGAAGGCAGCAGCTGAAACAAGTTAAATCCCAAAGCTAGTGTACCTGGTGCTGGTGTGCAACCGAAGATTCCTTTATGGCACCTGCCATCCTAGCTGCAGCCATCAAGTAAAATGGTTTTTAATGAAGGCTAGGCTGTTAACCTCAAGGCACCCTTGAGGAAAAGAATCCTTCCCTCCTATGCAGTTTAGGGTGTCCTGACCCAGCATAACCTGGTGAAACCCATTACCTTTCACACTGTGCTTGCCCTTGGGTAACTTGCTGATATGGGAAGCATGCTTCAGTTCATACCTATTCAAGAGAAAACAGTCTCAAAGATCCCCTTAAAGACAGCCGGCTCTACAATCAACAGTGTGGCTGGCAGAACAAGATCATGAGAGAAGACAGGACTAGTATCTCCAGAGAACCCCATCCAGACTCACTGCTTTGAGCTCCCACAAACCTCCAGAGACTGAAGTTCTTTTTTGAAGAGTTTGTGTCCAATTATCACTGTCTTGGTCATTTTTCAAGGAAAGGGCTTGTTTGCAGTTGTGGTAGATCGCTCTGGAGGTATCTGTCCATCCATTATAATCCTTAGACCTCTGGGCTATCATTTAACCATGCTCTATTTGATTATAGCCAACAGGATCAAGGTGCACCCCGTGATCAAAGTTGGGCCAATAAAACTTTCCATGGGGAATTTGGAACTGGGACTACTAGGCTTATCGTTCAAACTGGGTTGATTCGAAAATGTACACATCTTGGGAGCTATGTGTGCAACCTTTGTATAAGTCAACCTCTCTGCTTGCTAAGTCATGGACCACGTAAATGTTGCCTTCATTTGGAATCTTCTAAGTTCCTCAGGCCCGGCTGTCTTCCTGCCCCTGGGTTTTTTGTGGCATTCCTCTATTTCCCTAATTCACCGATTTTGAACTGGTTCTACTACTTATAAGCAGAGTTTTCACTGGCAGGATTAGTACCTATGGAACTTCTACTGTCATCTCTCAGCCAAGGGGGAATCTCCTTCTTACAGCCCACTTGTTCCACTTGTGCCACCAGATGCGGAGCCAGGTTTACTTACATATTTCCAAGAGCAACTTCTCCCAAAAGGATTAATCCTATTGGGTCTCCCTGAGATGTGTGGCAGTAGTTGGCACTCTTAGAGACCATGTCGGCGAAATAGATTCCTTTACCAAACATGTAGCCAGTCTGTAGGATCAGAAAAGGAACAACTGAAAATCTGGTCATGGGAAATTAGTAGCAGCCATTATTTATTGTCTACTGTGACTACAAATACATCCTTGGAGATTGATATCACAGGAATTAGTGAGCTGGACTGGAATTGGGCATCTTGAACCAGACAAACAGTCTACTATGCCAGGAATGGTACAGAAATAGGAGAGAAATGGCGTTACAGTCATTCTAGAAAGAACAAAACCATTTCAAGATTTAGCCTTAAGTATAATGCTGTCAGTAATAGGATCCATATGCCTACAAGCAGGACCAGCTAATACATGACTGCTATTCAAATTTCCACCAACTTCTTTTGTCTGAAATACATAAAAATTGCCATCAAGATGCATTGATAATTACTGGTGATTGAAATACAAAAAGGGACTAAGTATGGACTCAATGATAGAAATGCTGGAGATTCCACGACAATTTTGCAAGACCAAAGACTTATTTATAGCAAAAACCTTTTGTTCCTCCAACAACATAAATGGTAACTGTACAGGGATTATATCAATTACATTTTGGGAAAGAAATAAAGAGATAATAGAGATGCTCAATAGCATCAGTCAGAACATAGACAGGTACTGGTTGTAGGACAGACTTGTAGCTGCTTATATGCAAGTTCAAGCCGAAGCTGAAATATATATTAAAACAAGCCATGAAAGCCAAAGTACAAGCTTGAGAACATCTACCCTAATATTAGAGGCCATTTCAAGAATAGATTTAATGCACTGAGGTCAGCTGGCTTGTGGGGTGATAGCAAGGTCACACTAGGCATCAAGAAACAAAAAAGTCATTAAAAAGCAGAAGAAGGTAGAGACCAAAATGGATGTCAGAATAGACTCTGAAACTTACAGGATATCTTGACTTTAGAACTGACGACCGCACTTGAAGGATGGGAATAATCTTGCTATCAGCATTGTAAACTTGATTACGGTCAATGTAATTAGGTTAAAATGTAATACCTGGGAAACATTTGATCTCCCTTTTGATCCATTTAAAATTTGTGCTAGCTTTTAATATTTCCTGCTTTTTAAAAATTGATCAAGGTTTTATTGTTGTTAGTCTTTTCATATACATTTTCTGGCTTTTCTTTCTTTTTCTTAAGGTATGTTTTCCAGTACATGAAATCTGGGATAGGTGGATCTTCAGAGGCAGTAACTGGTATAAAGGCTTATACGGAAGATCAGGCGAGGAGGTTGGAGGATAATGGGGAGCTAATAATGAATACAGAAGGAAAAACAGAAACATTGTGGTAATGTTTATACAACTCTTTAAAAAAAGAATGAACCATGGAAGTGTATGATATATGAATTATATTTCAATGAAGTTATTTTTTTTAAAAAGATATTCCGGACTGCTAAAGGACAAGCTGATCTACTGGAAGATGTACAGATAGAGTGCTCCTTATAGGCAAGAATGGCAATACTTTGTCTTACATACTTTGGACACAATGTCAAGAGAGACCAGTCTTTGGAGGACATCATTCTCAGAGGAACAAGAAAAAGAGAAAGGCCCCCGGGGCAACAAGATGGACTGACAGAGTGGCTGAAAGAATACTCAAGCATAGGAACGATTGTGTGGATGGTGCAGGACCAGGCAGTGTTTCATCGTGTTGTGCATGAGCGTTGGAATCGACTCAGTGGCACTAACAACAACTGGTCCAAGCATGCACAGAAACCACTACCCACCAACATGACTTTCAGATATTTGAGCTCACAGCCCAACCCAACCACACACTTTTGTTCGTCAGTACCAGAAGCCCCTGTGAAGGATTTCATCTTGAAGGAACTATTGTACACATCTACTTAACATGCCCAGCCCTATCTAATGAATAAACATAATGTTTCTTCCCACCCCAGAAGCCTTTATTGACCTAACCCTAACAATGTTTGTTCCAGGAGTTGGGTGGGGGTTAAGCATTGCATAGACTCTCCCTGCCTCCATGTGCTGACTCTAATAAACTTTTTGCTTGTGAGGAAAAAAAAGAAAAGACGATGCTAACATGCTCTGCATTTCTCAAACGGAAAGAACTGGAGAAAAAATTCAAGCCTCCAGTTGTAATACTGATGGATTCAAGGGGTAAAATAGTGGACAAGAGAGGAAACACCTAAAGAAGATGGAGAAAATACACTCACTATATCAAAGGGAATTGGCCGATGCTGCACCATTTTAAGAAACAGCATATGATCAAGAAGCACAGGTCTGAAGGAAGAAGTCCCAGCCGTACTAAAGGCATTGGCCAAAGACAAGGAACCAGGAATTGACAGAATACCAACTGAGATGCTTGAACAGACAGAGGGCTGGAAGCGCTCACTACTCTGTGCCAGGAAATTCTGAAGGCAGATACCTGGTCCAGTGACTCTAGGAGAGCTAGTATTTGTCCCCATTCCAAGAAAGGTGGCCTACCAAACAGTGGAAAACATCAAACAGTAATATTCAACACAGGTGACATTTTGTTGAAGATAATTTTTTAAATGTTCGAGCAGAACATGAACAGGGAATTGCCAGGTTCACGAGAGGGCATGGAATAGGGATATCATGGAAGCAGAGAACACCAGAAAATTTTCATGTGTTTATTGACGGTGCAGAGATTTGACTGTGTGGATCATGACAAATGATGGATAACATTGCAATGAACGGGAATTCCAGAACACTGCATTGTGCTCATGCAGAATCTGTACAGAGATGAAGGCAGTCATTGAAATAGAATAAGGGAATATAACATGGTTTAACATTGGAAAGGGGTGCACTTGGGTTGTATCTCTCAATATACTTAGCTCAATTTGTATGAAGTGCAAATACTCTAAGATGGATTGCATAAACAAGAAGATTAGAGGAAGACTCATTTACAAACTGGTAAGCAGAAAATACAATCTTACTTGCTGAAATTGAGGGACTCGAGGAACTTATTGACGAAGATCAAAGAATACCCTTCAGTCTGGATCACACCCCAACATACAACTGACCAATAAGCAACATCATGAAAAACTGAGAAAAGAACGAAGCTGTCAACGGTTTCATTTTACTTTGATCCACAATCAACATCCATGGAAACACTCATCAAGACGACTACAAAAGGCCTCTTTATAGAGAGTTCAAACGCCTGGATGCCACGAATGTTGAGAATGAGGATGGCAACAAATGTACAAATGTGCTTGACACAATAGATGTATGTATGGACTGTGATAAGAGTTGTATAAGCCCCCAATGAAATGATTTAAAAAGAAAGAAAAATCAACAAAAGTACCACTTTGAGGACTAAGGTGCTCCTGAGCCAACCCATTATATTTTCAGTCACCTCATATGCATGTGAAAGCTGGACAATGAGTAAGGAAGAAGACAGAATTGACGCCTTTGAACTAGGGTGTTGGCAAAGAATACCGAATATACGATGGCCCAACAAGAATGAACAAATCAACTTCAAGAGAAATACAGCCAGAATGTTTCTTTGAAGGGCAGATGAGACTTTTGTCTCGTGTACTTGGGACATGTTATCAGGAGGGACCAGGACCCTGAAAAGGACATCATGCCTGGTAAATCAGTTGGGTCAACAAAAATGAGGAAGATCCGCAATAAGATGGACTGACACAGTGACTTCAACAATGGGCTCAGATACAGCAACTATGATAAGGATGCTGTAAAGCCACATTTCACTCTGTTGTACATAGGTCACTAGGAACCAGAACCTATCCAGTAACATCAAAAACAGTCCAATGGGAACAAAGTTAAGGGTTGCAACATGCCACTTCCAGTTCCCATAATGCCCCTGGCCAGCTCAGTGTCAAGGCTTGAGCTCAAAAGGCAGACTCCTCAAATGCCAACTGTGCCAGGCACTTAGTGGCCTTGAGAAGTCACTGCAACATTCTGGACCATATTTTCCTCTTCCTGAACCCGATAGAAATAATCACACAGGGTTACTGTAAAAATTAAATGAGGCAATAAATGTTACTTACATTAGTGCCTGGCAAATGTAAACACCTAATAAATGTTGAGTATTTTTTCTAAACACTCTTTATAAATGAAATCTGAGGTTCAATGATTTGCCTAAGCCTCATACTGCTTAGCACTAGGGGAGTCATTAAACCTTTGTGTAGTACGAGGCTTGGAAGGCTACATCCACCCTAAATTCCCATCCAGCCGTTCACTTTCACAATCCAGCAGTGATGTAACAACCCTCCCGGCCTGGGCACTATTCATCATTGTGTTTTATTGATAAAGAGACCACAGGAAGCAGCACAGAGAGGTCAGCTGGCCTGGGGCCAAAGGTGTTCTTTCCACATCACCACATCCAATCAGCATGCCATAGCAGACCCTAGACAGGTCTACAGATGAGGGTCAGGAGAAGGAGAGGGAAGTTGCGATCACCTTCAGGGACTGGAGAGGCTGCCTGGTAACATGAACTCTAGCCACAGCTGTGCCAACACTGGCTCTTTATAAACAAGGCAGATACTCATCAGCACATCTCAGACCTAAGTATCTACCAATGCAGACATTGGTCTGACCCATCCTCACACCCCCCGGAAGGGCGGCACCTACCACAGGTGCTTCTGGTGGGGCAATCCGGAGACCCTGGGAAAGGATGCCGGCAAAGTTGGTGGTCCTGGAGCCGTGCCAAAGCAGCCTTCGATTGTGAAGCTGCGTGAAGGGCTTGTAGCGCTGGTTCTCCCCTTCCCGCTCTATCTTGAAGATCTGGAACGGAAGGGCGGGGAGGGGTTAAGACAAAGATAAAAGAAGTCTAAGAGAAACGTCTGACCATGTACAGGAGAAAGGACCAGTGTGTCCTGAGAGCTAAAAAGGCACGGTTTGTTGCAGTACATAAGCTTGTCTCAATCAGGCTGGGATGGAGTGACTTGACTTGTCAAAGCACCGTCAGTAGACTGGCTATTAAAATTCTTATGACGTGCAGCACACATTACCTGAGTAATGTGACTTTGGACCTCTGATAATTAGATTTCCTGACTCTAAAGCTGCTAGGTTTTGGGAAAGGAAATGTCTTTTAAGACAGAATAAAGGCTACCCTGGATCTAAACGATGACTCATTATTCTGCTGAACAACTGAGTGACTTCACCTAGGCCTAGGTGGGGGTGTGAGCAGGGAAGCTGGCAGGTGTGGGGGGGCAGGGGTTCTCACATCAATGACTTCCAAGTCATAAGCGTTGTGTGTGGTTGCATGAGTGTTCTTAACGTATTTTCTGATGATCTCGGCTTCTTCAGAATCTCTGTCAACCACCTAGGAGAAAAGAGTCTCAGGATTAGTGCAAGGGAGAACCAAGGAAAGAGAGACCCAGGGCCCTAGGCAGGCACAATGGCTCAAAGGTTCAGCTGATGGCAGGTCAATCGTCTCCTTCATTTGATGGGCTGCCCTAGAACCTCAAAGTTCCTTTTGTCATAAGTTTCTATGTTTTGAGCTATCAGGAAAGCTAGAAATGCGGGGTTCACTGTCTATGAACAGAAAGGTTCTAGAACAGCTGTTCTCAACCTGAGGGTCGCGACCCCTTTGGGGGGTCGAACGACCCTTTCACAGGGGTCACCTAAGACCACCGGAAAGCAGAAATATTTCACAATATACAACTAATTGTTTTGTGATTAATCACTATGCTTTAGTTATGTTTAATTATGTTCAATTTGTAACAATGAAAATACATCCTGCATATCAGATATTTACATTACGATTCATAACAGTAGCAAAATTAGTTATGAAGTAGCAACGAAAATAATTTTATGGTCGGGGGGGGAAGATGATCACCACAACATGAGGAACTGTATTAAAGGGTTGTGGCATTAAGAAGGTTGAGAACCACTGTAGTGCATGGTGTGCTAAAACCAATCTGGGTCCAGAAGACATTATATAGTCTATACTATACCCTTCAAAATGGGTAGCCTGCACTTACAAGTGGCCAGGATAGATCAACTCCAGGGGCTTTGAGGAGAGGATGACTGCGCGTGTATTTCTGAATCCTCAAAGTCACACATAGCATGCTGACTCAGTATGACCAATAAACAAATTAGGTACACAGGGCTGTATGATGGAAGAGTCAAGATATGCTTTCTTACACTGATTCAAAGTTCAGGAAATCTAGGAATCCTGGTCTTTCTCATTGCTTCCTAAGGAAAAGGCTTCAGAATTTTAAATGGAGACAGTGGTAACCCGTTTGGAGTTTCAAGGCCATGCAAACAGGTCCATTGGAAGAAAGGCCAGGTGGTTTGCATCTGAAAACCAACTACTGAAAAGTCCATGGCACGTGGTTCTACTCGGCTGCACACGGGATTGCTATGAGTTAGAGTAAACTGAATGGCAGCTGGTACTGGTACTGGTCCTTCAAAAAGAACCATCCATGCAGCTCTCCCATCAAGCAGGCAGCCCAGCAGCCAAACAGGCAACCTTTGGTGACTTCTGCTTCGCCCACAGAGCAATGCTTTGTCCTAAGCAGAGAGCATAGGCTATTTTTTTTAGCGGTTTACACACTACGCCTGGCAGAACAGAATCTAGTGTTTAACCCTTATTAACACCTCAGGGAAGCAGGCAGGAGCAGAACCGCCTGGCTCAAGGCCAAGCACGCCAGGAGTGGAACACATCGCTAGCCTTTGGTTGGCCTAGGCAGGGTGGTTTCAGCCTGAGTGCCCAACACACTAAACTTAAGGACTAACTATTGCCCGGAGATCATCTTTAAACCTTAATGATCCCCCAAAGTTTTCTTAAAACCAAACAACACTGTATCTTCTCTCGCCAAGAATGTCCTTGAACCCCGTGCTCTTTGAAGAACCACCTTCCAGAAAGAACAACTTGACAGGCAGGGTGTCCGTACGCCTCAGAGTGCAATCCCCGCCACTGAACGGTACCTACAGAAACGGTTCTGCCTGGGTGTATTCTCAACGAAAGTAAAACTGAGGGTTATTTTTTTTTTAAGTTCAAGGACTGTGTGTGCAACACCAGGGCCACTTCAACCCCGAAGAAAAGTCAATCTAAGCATTGTGTTTTTTCCCACAGCTGCCACCAGCCATTTACATTTCTGAAACAGCAAACTGGAAGTAAGGCCTGCAGGTTTATGCCCCGTCCCAGAATAACAAACGGCAGCCAGCACTCCTCTCTAGGTTCAGGAGTCCCAGGGAGGTGTGAACACCTACAGTGCCAAGAGGTGTCCTAGAGGAAAAGCCGGACGAACCCTCAGCGATAACCCCGTGGAGTACAGTTCTATTCGGACAAACAAGGCAACCAGTTTCTAGATGGGTGGGTGGGGTGGTGGTGGTTCTTTAGCTCCTTGAAAATCAGTCTTTATTCCAAGATGAGCTCTTGTCTGGGAGCCTGCTTTGCAAACAGGGGAATTATTTACAGGTGAAATCCCTTGACGTTCTCAAAGAAGCATCAGATCTCTGGGCTGCAGCGGGCTCTCCAGCGACCCCGATGCAGATCAGGTGAGGGAACTACCGCTCCTGTGCTGAGTGTGTAGGAGGCTTCAGTAAGGGCAGCCATGTTACCTTAATCTCCGTCTTGAGCTTCTCGTAATTCACATCGATGGGGTCCTTGCTGCTGTCATCAGACCCGCCCCTAAGAAGACTGTAAGCCACCTCGATATCCAGAAGGTTGTCCAGCATTTCTACTTTGGCCTGGAGGAGCACAAGAGAAGCCTCAGGTTAAGAGCCGAGATTGCCCTCGTCATTCTCAGAACATTTGCTCTCCCCTGGCATCGGCTCATTTTTACCCCCTCCCTCATGAGCCCTTGATAATTTATAAATTATTATTTTGTCATATCTTGCCCTGTCCGACGTCTCCCCCGTCACCCACTTTTCTGTTGTCTGTCCCCCAGGGAGGTCACATGTAGATCCTTGTAATCGGTTCCCTCTTTCCAACCCACCCTCCCAGTATCGCCACTCACACCACTGGTCCTGAAGGGATCATCCGCCCTGGATTCCCTGTGTTTCCCGTTCCTATCTGTACCAGTGTACATCCTCTGGTCTAGTCAGACTTGTAAGGTAGAATTCAGATCATGATAGTGGGGAGCGTAGGGGCGCGCATTTAGAAAGTAGAGGAAAGTTGCATTTTCCATCGTTGCTACATCGCACCATCTGGCTGGTCTCCTCCCAGAGACCCCTCTGCAAGGGGATCTCCAGTGGCCTACAAATGGGCTTTGGGTCTCCACTCTGCACTCCCCCCATCATTCACTATGGTTAAGATTTCTTGTTCTGATGATGCCTTATACCTGATCCCTTCGACACCTTGTGATTGCACAGGCTGGTGTGCTTCTTCCATGTGGGCTTTGTTGCTTTTGAGCTAGATGGCCGCTTGTTTACCTTCAAGCCTTTAAGACCCTAGAAGCTATACCTTTTGATAGCCAGGCACCATCAGCTTTCTTCGTCACATTTGCTTATGCACCCATTTGTCTTCAGCAATCATATCGTGGAGGTGAGCACACAATGATATGATTTTTTGTTCTTTAACACCGGATAACTGATCCCTTCGGCACCTTGTGATCACACAGGCTGATGTGTTCTTTCATGTGGGTTTTGTTGCTTCTGAGCTAGATAGCCGCTTGTTTACTTTCAAGCTTTTAAGACCCCAGACTCTCTATCTTTTGATAGCCGGGCACCATCAGCTTTCTTCACCACTTTTGCTTATTCACTCGCTTTGTCTTCAGCGGTTGTGTTGGGAAGGTGAACATCATAGAATGCCAATTTAGTAGAAGAAAGTATTCTTGCATTGAGGGAGTACTTGAGTGGAGGTCCAATGTCTTTCTGCTACCTTAATACTAAAACTATAAATATAAGCACATAGATCTATTTCCCCATCCTCATATATAAATATATTTGTATATGTACATGTCTTTATCTAGACCTCTATAAATGCCCTTGCCTCCCAGCTCTTTCCTCTATTTCGCTGGACTTTCCTCCTGTCCCACTATCATGCTCAGTCCCCACCAGGGTTTCAGCAATTCCTCTTTGTTAAGTTATCCTTGATCATGCCCTACCAGGCCTCCCACACCCACCTCACCACCAACTTGGATCACTTGTTGTTCCCTTGTCCCTGGGTTTGTTAACACCACTTCCTTTTATTGACACAAACTTACTAGAGAAATAATCATACATTTTGTCTAACATAATGTGTGAAATTTTAGAAGCATGACTTGCTCAATTTCCAAAAATAAATAAATGCACTCTAGCTCTTGAACATAAACATTAAAAAATAAAGTACCAAAAAAGATCTCTCAGATAATAGCATACTCAATTACATAATGCATGTTCTATTCCAAAACTTGCTCTAATTCAAGATATTTACTTCCTAAAACACATGTCTTCGTTGTGAATCTTTCAGTCTGTTTCCATGGCAACATTTCGGGATTCCTTGGCTACCCTAAGCTGCATTAGTTGACTGTGGAATTTCTCAACTGCTTTACATCTTGAGCTTAGTCTGCTCTGTGCTTGAGACAAACTAAATCACCATTTATGTTCACACACAGACTCCCTATAGTATGCCTGTATTTAAGAACCACATGTGGCTTCATTGGGTCAGTGAGGTAAAGCTGCTTGGTGGCTCGGCTAACCTCCTGCCAGTTCTGGTACTGGTGGAGAGCGGAGGGTGGCAGATCATAGGCTCAGTCCAACCACCCATACCTCCCTCCTTCCCGGGGTCACCAGCCCACTCAGGAGTCTGATTTCTTGTAATGCTCTCTGGGACACGTGAGAGGTGGAGTTTAGATGGCCGAGGGGAGAACTATCTTTCTCTCTCACACACCCTGGTGCCAGGTGACAACTACACTAAAGATGCTACAAATCACCAGGAGCCAGCTTCGCCACCTCACGAGGCAGAGGAGAGTAGATGGTGCCAGAAGGAAATTATTCTTCTTCTCCAGTGGCTTTTTCTCCAAGATGGCCTCGGAAGGGGCATGAGACAGGACCAACACCTTTGTGCCCAACACACCTGCAGTTCCCTGAACCCTGGGTGGCATACCTGTACACTGTCAGCATTATTCAGGAGAGGAGGCTTCTTCATCCCGAAGTCGTGAGGGATCAGGGTATAGAAGCGATTTGAGAGATCCAGGATCTGGGAGTCGCTGCTGCCCTGGGACACTGCCTGTAGGGAGGAAGAGTCCAGAACGGGACCTCAGACACAGCTCTCAGCCCCCAGGATCTGTCTTTAGAAAACGAATGCTACAGTTGAGTCCAGGGCTAGCAGTGTTCACACATGAGCCAGAACACTAAGGACGAGTACCAAGAGGCCACACTCAAGACATGGCAGGATCCCCATGCTCTCCAACAGTAGTTTAACACACAATGGACTTCCCTAGAAAAATTTCATTTGTACAGAGAAGTGCGGTATTCCAAAACAAGATGCTAACACTGCGCCTGGAAGATGTGTGTGTGTGAACGGACAAGGGAGGCGCGGGGAAGCTGGTAAGGGCTTAGAAAATGTTGACTGACCAATGGATGAGAAATATTTAGCCTTCTCTACTGGATGATTTCTAAGCATCTGGAAAAGAAACTCAGCCCAACCCTTAAAGAGGATCCCTGGTTGTGCAGTGGGTTAAGCACTGGGAAATGCGGGTCCAGAGATCAGTGAATCAAAGCCACCAAACCCTGGCCGTTTTCTCCCATTAAGATTTACAGGCTCAGCAACCCCATAGAGCAGCTCTACTCGGCCCCGTGGGAATGGTCCCAACAGAAGAGGGTTTAGGTTTTGGGTTCAACCCTGAAGGACACCAACACAATCAAACCAGAACTATTTATTTTTCTATTAAGGACGCTGTTGGTGGGTGACCCTTGTGACAAAACAGAACAGTGCCTTAATCCTAGGCCCGAGGCAGACTGCCAAGTCTTTCCTATGGAGCCACTGGGTGGGTTCGAACCACCAAACCTTTGGTTAGCAGCTGAAACGTCCAACTAACCATAGGGCCACCAGAGGACAACCCACCTCTTCAACTGTTGTAGGGGGTTTAGTACATATCTAACAGTGGAAACCATGGCTACTCATTGGTTTTCTATATAGCAGTCCTTTGCCATTTATCAGTGAGGCTGACAATTCCAAAGGCTTGTGTAGTGTGCCTTAGTACTCCTTGTTGCCTGGGAATGGTGTGTGGGCCACTGTGGGCTGTTTTCCACTGTGAATGAGAAGCAAACCTCTTGCTTACCTGTTGGACTTCACTGAGGATGGAGTATGCTGCCTGGATTTGCCTTTTGCTCAGCTTCCCCAAGGGCATCTTCTGAAGGTCGATCTGGAGGGAGAGAGAGAGAAGAGAAGGGATTTCCCCTTTGAAGCAGGCATCACGGAGTGTGGGGAGGGGAGTGCTGGCCTGGGGTCGGCCACGAACACAAGGAGCCTGCCCGGGCCTGTGCAGAGCAGGGCTATGGGGCAAGCACATGTGAAGAAGGCATCTACTCACTTCATCTATGTTGGGATGGACATTTCTCTACCCCATGCTCGGTCTGACATCACCTAGCACTTCTCAAAGAAGAGACAGCCTAATTTCTGTCCACCTCCAAAGCAAGGGAGAAGGTCAGTCTGTCCTGGCTTCCCATCTTAGACTGCCCTAGGGGGCCTTCTCTGGGAGCCCAGTGTCCAGGCAGTAAGTCTATAGGGAGGCTGTGACATAACCGTGTTCTCTAACGAGCTGAACTTCTAAAAGGGACTCCAGTCCAGGTATCTGTGGGAGGCGAGGAAGAGGCCGAATACCATCCAGGAAGGGACAAGGCTGGTTAGTGCCTCTCGCCCTCAGTTGGTGCCTAGGAATCCAGGGTAAACAAAGTCATCAACCCACCACAACTGCTTTCAAGAGCAGCCTGAAGGCTCTGGGCTTGGTGGCTAGGGGAGGGAGGGTCCTAGTTATGTTGTATCTGTGACTGTGAACTTGTTAATAGAGCCTTTGGAGATGGTAACAGCCGGTCGGTCAGCACTAGAGTAAGGTGGATCTTAACCCTACATGATTGGTGTCCCAATATACGTATGGAACAGACCCAGACACCAGGAGGGCCATATGAAGAGTCACGGACCGTCAAGGCACACTTCAGGCTATCAGACGATCAAGGCTCTTCCTCCAGAAACATTAGAGGACAGGGCCTCGCCAGCCCCTCAGAGGGAGACTAACTCGGACTTCCATGCTCCAAAATTGTGAGATAAAACATTTCGGACGCTATATGTCGAGGTGTTTTTGTTCGCTATGGAATTGATACGAGGCCTCTGACTTGTGATACGCAGGTTGAAAACGGATAGAAGGAATTGGAATGCTGAAAGAAACAAGAACAGCTGCAGAGTTTGTCAATGGCCCAGCGCTTAAATCCTCATCCCTGGCAAACACAGCCTTAAAAAACAATCATAAAGTGTTATAACCTCATATTCCACCATGGCCTTCTTCATACTTTCCACATCAAAGATCATCTTAATGAGCTCCTGAACTGGTCTGGCGAGCTTGGACTTGGTGCCAGGGTTTATTGTTAGCTTCTTCACTGCCTCTTCATCCTTCAGGAAAAAGACACCCAATCAGACATATCCAGGTCTCACAATCCCAGCAAAGGGTAGGCTGCGGATAAGGGCATAAAATGGAGTGCTGTCAGCACAGAGGGCTGTGTGTTAACCAAAAAAGGTTCAGGCAATGCTTCCAACAGGGAGGATGCCCCTCCAGCAGATCTAGTTTCCTGGTCCAGCGGCCACTGCAGCACCTCCTTGACTCTAGCCTGCAGGTGCTCTTGCTCCCTTGAGGCTCTCCCCGCCTGTGTTTCACCTTTAACTTGGGCTGTTGATGCATTACCTGCCAGGGGCCAACGATGCACAACCTGGAAGGACTGGAGCTGTGATGGGAACCTTAGACCAACAACACATCCCTCACCCAACAGACCATTAGAAATGTGTCTATACAACCTTCTTGTACAGCCCCACAGGATCACATCATTAGTCCAGTTGACTGCCAGCCAGTGATGAGTTAAAATGCATCTTACTATGAACAACTCCTCCCCCATCTTGCTTGCCATTCATCACACACTGCTCCCTGGGGCTACGATCCCTAATCAACTAACAGCACTTGAGCCTCTGCGATCTAGAGGATACAGGTTCCCTGTACTGAAACTGCCTTAACGACCTCACTTTGGAGAGCAGGGACTGCACCCTGACCCTCAATGTGCCCCTTCAGTTAATGTGGTAGCTGGTGTTTTCAGGAACATAACTGGCACTGGGCTCTACCTGGCTCACCCAGGCTGTAGTGCGCTAATCTGGGCATCAAAGCCAGTTCTGTGGTGGCTGCTGTTAACTACGGCAAATACGTTCGCTGGAATACTGGGTTTTTTATGTACTCTCTTACTCGCTGGGCCTACCTTCACTGGGAGGGCTACTTATCGATGTTAAAAAGTTGTCTTTGAATGTGATCCAGTTAACTCCACTTCTAAGAGAAATGACCATAGAGGCACAATTGTGGCTTATTCTTGTGCTTCTGTTCTTCAGAGGAAGCCCTGGTTATGTACTGGGCTACTAACCACAAAATCAGGAGATCAAAACCACCAGACACTCCCAGAGAGAAAGATGAGGCTTTCCACTCTTGTAAAGAGTTACAGTCCCATGGTCGGTCTGCAGCCTTTTGTTGTAGTGGTCGCTGCCCCCAGTGGCGACTCCCCTCCCCGCCCCAGCCCCGGTCCCCACCCAGCAGCTGACGCGGAGATGGGCAGTTCAGAGGAGGTGTCCTGGATCTCCTGGTTCTGTGGGCTCCGTGGTAATGCATTCTTCTGTGACGTGGATGAAGACTACATCCAAGGTAAGTTCAACCTCACAGGACTCAATGAACAGGTTCCCCGCTATCGACAGGCTCTAGACATGATATTGGTCCTAAAGTCTTATGAAGAGCTGGAAGACAACCCCAACCAGATTGAGCAGGCGGCAGAGATGCTGCGTGGATTAATCCACTCCCGCTACATATTCACCAACCATGGCATCACCCAGATGTTGGAAAAGTACCAGCAAGGAGATTTTGGCTACTGTGCCCGTGTGTACTGTGAGAACCAGCCAATGCTTCCCTTTGGCCTGTCAGACGTCCCAGGTGAGGCCATGGTGAAACTCTACTGTCCCAGATCATGGATGTGTTCACACCCAAGTCATTCAGGTGGCACCGCTTGGATGGTACCTACTTTGGCATTGGCTTCCCTCACATTCTCCTTGTGGTGCACCAAAGTACTGATCCAGCAGGCCTGTCCACCAGTTTGTACCGAGGCTCTATGGTCTCAATATCCACCCGATGGCCTACCAGCTGCAGCTCCAAGCCGCCAGCAACTTCAAGAGCCCAGTCAAGACGATTCGCCGACCTTCCACCGGGTCCTCAGTCTTTGACACCCGTTCCTTTGTTGCCGCCCCCCAGTAATCATCGATGGTTTTCAGTTTAAATTAAAAGGGTCGCTATTGTGGGGGGCATATGAAATAAAATGGAAGGCCACACACACAAGAGTTAGTCTTGGAAAACCACAGGGGCAGTTCTACCCTGTTCTACAGGGTTGCTATGAATCAGAACCAACTTCTTGGCAGTGAATTTGTTTTTTTAGTTTTTAAAAAAATGTTCTGCAGAGTCACCATGAACACTGAGTCAATACTGAACCCTTGGTTCTAGGGGGTCAAACAGAATATTCCCGTGAGCTTCTATTTGAACTACTTTTATTTCAGTACATCTTTATTTTATGTGTTTCTATTTAAAGACATCTTTAAATAAATACTGTTGACTCATTAGCATTCAACTCACAGCCAGTCGGTCTACGTGAACAGGCTTATCTGACACATGCCATTTCCTCTGGAAGGCCTTAGGTACACCAGAGGGCATTTCAGCACTACACTGGTGACCATTTCAATCCCATGCCACTAACAAAAAGCACAAAAACGTGAAAACTGGCACCAGGCTGACTGCAAAAAGACAGCTGCATACAGGCGGTAGAGTCTCTCTCCATGTGACTTCAGCTGGGAGCAGGGGACTCAGGGGTGTACGTCTGAAAGCGCCGTCCAATAAAAAATGCATTTTAGCAAGGGGACCGATTCACCATATCTGTGAAGAGTGCGACCTGCGTCGTAAATCAGCCTCCTGATAGCAACTATCTCAGAATAATTCAAATGTCTAAGAGGGCAGGAGTTGTTTGGATAATTATAAATGAGTGGCCTACTAATTGATAATTAGCTGGAGGATGGAATTCCATGCAGCCTTCAATTGAAAAATGTTGTCCTATAGCCCACAGGACAGGACAAGGGTAGGTATCTGCTTTTCAACCCCCACTATCACCCCGCACTCCCAAGGGGCAGCATCACTCAGTAGGGACATAATGTCCTAAATATAAGGTGACCAGACGTCCTGCTTTTTAACAATTTTTCCCATGTCCTGTGGCGTTTTAAAAAAGTCCCGATTTTTGGAAAGAATGCACGAGAAGCTAGGGTATACGGTTTTCGGCTGCCATGTGGCTATTTCGCCAGGATATGAGTTTTATCCCGTTTTACCAATGTTAAAATCTGGCCACCTTATCCTAAATTGGTATTGTTTTAGCACAGTGGCCACTTGCCACATATGGCTACTGAGATTCTGTAATGTGGTCAGTTTGAACTGCGACATGCTGTGCCAAAGAACACAGCAGACTTTTAAAAACCTAGTATACAAAAGAGAACATAAAATCACTCATGTTGTTCTTTCATACATGCTGAGATAATATTTTTGAATATGACTGGTTAAATAAACCACAAGAATTCAACCTGTTTCTTTTTACGCTTTACAATGTGGGTACTGAAACAATTAAATGGCATTTAATGACAGGTGCAGCTCGTGTTTAATTTCTGTTCAACATGCTGATGTAGAAGACATGGAGAAATGCCTGGTGCATTACAACCCCAGTGAAAATTTAAAAAACACTGAAAAGGATGTATGCCATGATTTTAACTGATTAACTTCTAAGCCAATATATAAAACTGTTGAAATCAGGAAGAAAAAGTTCAGTCAGCAGGGGCTCTACAATTATAAAGTCCAAGGTCTCAACCCTATTATCCTGCAAGAACAAATTACACTCTGCACTGACAGCCTCTCTCAATGAAGGAATTCCCTCTATGACAGGTGTCTCAAGGATTCTGAAAAGATCCAGATCCACTTCAAATCTCTCTTCCTTCCCTAATTATGAAATAGTCTTCATATAAAAGCAAGGCAAACATTTTTCAAAAGCCAAACTCACAACCACTGAGTCAATTCTGATTTATAGTAGCCCTATGAGACAGCAGAACTGCTCCTTAAAGGCTTCTGATACGATGAAGCTTTACAGCAGCGGTTCTTAACATGTGGACTGTGGCCCTTTGGGGGTCGAATGACCTCCATAAAAGTAGCAAAATTACAGTTATGAAGTAGCAGCAAAAATAATTTTATGGTTGGGGCCCACCACAACATGAGGAACTGCATTAAAGGGTCGTGGCATTAGGGAGGATGAGAACCACTGCTTTTCCGGAACAATCTCATCAAGCACAAGCTGGTGGGATTGAACTGCTGACCTTTTGGCTGGGAGTCCAGTATGCAACCCACAGCACCACCAGGGTTTTGCCAAAACAAAGGGGCACAGAAATATCAACCAGGAGACAACCAACGGAAGGAAGGCTGCCTGGTAACAAATTGAGAGAGACTCAAAGCACAAATGAGCCATTGTGACACTTGCCTCACTGTGAATCCAGCAGAGTAAGCACGTTGAGTGACTAATTCTACCCTGATGACCTACCAGGTAACAATGACCGATGATGAACACAGTTCAGATAAAAAGCCTCATTTGGACACACAATTTTCCTCTAGTTCTTTAATGCTTCCCTCCTCACCACTATTATGACCCCAATTCTACCTTACAAATCCGGCTACACCAGAGGGATGTGCACGGATACAGATAGGACCTGGAAACACAGGGAGCCCAAGACAGAAAACCCCTCAGCACCAAGACTGAGAGTAGCGGTAACAGGAGGGGAAGGGGAAGGAGGAGGGAGAAAGGGGGAACCGATCACAACGACCTACATGTAACCCTCTCCCTGGGGGATGGACAACAGAAAAGTGGGTGAAGCGAGACAATGGTCAGTGTAAGACATGAAAAAAAAGAAAATTTAAATTATCAAGTGCTCGTGAGGGAGGGAAGGAGGGAAAAAAAGAAGGAGCTGATATCAAAGACTCAAGCAGAAAGAAAATGCTTTGAGAGATGGCAACAAATGTTCAAATGTACTTGACACATGGATGTATGTACAGATAGCGTTAACGGCTGTATGGGCCCCCCCCATAAAATGATGAAAAACAAACAAACCCCAAAACAACCAAGGGCTCATTTGGGATCTGGGCATTGTCCTGCCTTTTAACGAGGCCGGCTTCACAGACAACCGGGAACCCTTGCACCATTCTCAGAGGCTCTCAGGACTTCACTTCTAGTTTGTCAAGTGTTTTATCATGAAAATGGGTTGGATTTTGCCAAATGTTTTTTTTTTCCTGTACGGAGCTGATGAAGGCCTGGTGGTGCAGTGAATTAAGCAACAGGCCGTCACCACCACCAACCACCCTCCAAGAGAAAGAGGAGCTGCTTCTGCAGTTACCGCCTTGGAAACCTGATGACGGGCCACTCTCGATCCCTTCAGGTCCCGTAAGTAGGAACTGACTATGGCAGTGGTGTCCGTGTATTTTTCATTGAGATGACAGAGTGGTTTTGCCCTTTATTCTTATGGTGTACACAATCATTGAGCCAAGCCTGTAAGCTTGGGATAAATCCCACTTGGCCGCAGCATGTAAGCCTTTTTAAGTGCTGATGATTCAGTTTGCTAGAAGGGGTCTTTCGGTTTATTCTTCGATCTGCTTTTGGTACCCAGGTAAGACTGGCCTCAAAGAATGAGTCGAGAAGTGCTCTTTCCTTTTCTGTTTTTTTGGGGGAAGAGTTTGTTAATTCTCCCTTACATATGCGATAGAATTCGCTACTGACACAATCTCTAGTTCATGCCATGGGTTCCAAAGAATCAGGCTTTTCTTAGTCTAATAGAGGACCCCAGGTAGCATAGCAGGTTACTTGTAAGGTTGCTAACAGCAAGGCCCGCGGTTTGAAACCACGAGCCACTCCAGGAAAGATGCTCTAACCTTGTAAATAGTTAGTCTCGGATACCCACAGGGGCAGAGTTCTATTCAGTCTAGAGGGGTGCCATGAGTTGGAATTGACCCCATGCAGCGAGCTTTTTTTTTCTCCCTATACCAGATCTAGAGAGTGTACGAAAGAGCATTAGTGATTACCTGGCCGTAGTCAATCTCCAGAGGGTAGAATTTTTTGGGATACTTTGTGAAGTTCTTAGAGTGCCAGGCATTCCCAGTTTTCTCTTCATATAACTTCATAAAGTGCTCGATGGCATCCTCCTTAGATGGCATCTTCTCCAGTTTGTTACTCCCAATGACCGTGCCCACTCGGCCCCAGGACCGGAATATCCAGTACCTATTGAGAGTGGAAAGGTCAAATTTGTGGGTCAACTTGGTCATAGTTCAGTGGGAATTTCCATTCTCTGCCACCCCAACTGGCCTACGGTGAGAAAGAACTTCAAACAGGCAAAAGCAATGGGGACGAAGGACAGTCTTGACGAGAACAAAGGAACCTACATTCCAATAAAGGGTCTTTATTTTAGTATTTATTAAAGTGAGATTGATAATAAGTTTAAAGTTATCAAAGAATATCTTCAAATTATACTAGCAAAAAAAATGCCCCCCAAATAGGCTAAATTCTGCCTAGGCTACTCAGTTTGAGGAGAGGATTCTAGGGCTTGTAGACTTTTACATAAACAAAGCTCATTCTTCTCTTCGAAGATAGTATCACTTGTAAGTCATGTATTCAGAAAGATGGAACCATTCAAATTGTAGCCTAAAAATACTGATAATTAGAGAGACCTCGATGCCACTCAAGACTGGGTAGCCACCAGAAACCCAGGCTGTCATCTCTAGTTTCCACCTTAAACCCTAAGTGCTGTACTGCTCAGGTATGGGTGAGTCCACTTTCTTACTGACTGTGTAACAGAAACCCAGTTTTTATATAACATTGTATCAGAAATATAAGGTTTATGTGTATTGTTAAAAGCTAGAACCAGAGAGCTCTAAGAGTTGGGGCTTCCTAGTTTTATTGCGCCACTGAAATCCTTGTTACCAAGCTGACTGACTTATGGTGAGCATCTAGGAAGAGTATAGAGCCCTGGTGTCATACTGGGATAAGCATCGGGCTACTAACTGCAAGGCTGGCAGTTCAAATCCCCCTGCTGTTCCAAAGGAGCCATGTGCTATGCACATGAGGCTATGCGCTCATGTAGAGATTTACAGTCTTAGAAATCCCATGGAGAAGTTCTACGCTGTTCTACAGGGTCACTATGAGTCTGAGTCAACTCAACAGCAGTGAGTTGTTTGTTACAGAACAGACGAGACCCACCTCGTGGGGTTTTAAAGGTTGGAATTTTTTTTGGCGTGGTTGCTACATCTTTCTCCAATGGAGCAGCTGGAGGGTTTGAACTGCTGACTTCTTGGTTAGCAGTCGAGTGCTTAACTACTGTTAAGGGCAAGGACTTTTCTGTAAAAATTTCCATGCTGACCAAACCTGAAAACAATTTCTGACGAGCCAGGAGACCTGGTGGGTAGGTGGGCTAGTGGATTACCTGTTGGGGACAGGGGCAGTTCTACCCTGCCTTGTAGGGGTACTTTGAATCAACCTGATAGCAGTTCAGTTTGATTCTGGTTTGCCCACACAAGCCTTTTACCTTGTAAGTCAATCAATCTAAGTCACCAGAAAAGAGTACACGTCCCCAAACCTGATTAGAATTTAACAGCGGAACCCTCTCTGTGAATCCTACCATTTTGCATAGAGCCTTGTCCCATGTGGTGGTGGAGAGGAAGGCTGCCCGGCCAGGACATACGTGGATGCTTAAAGCCAGGACAGTCCCTCACCCTCTCCAAATACTTAGAAGTGGCCTGTTTCCAACATGGTCCAGGAAAAAGAGACAAATAAACCGAACCAACAAAACCAAAAGTACCACAAACATCCCGAGCAACCAGAAAGCGGAAATACCATTAAAGTCAGCTCAAGGCTTGCCCAACTTTATTTTTTCAGTTTCCAAATATATGCAATGGTGCTAGAAACCAAAACCAAACCAAAACCAAAAACCCTAGATACTTCTAAGTAGCTTAAAAGATTGCTGCTGCCGTTAGGTGCTCGTGGGTCAGTTCCAATGTACGGCCTCCGTGTGTACTGGTAGAACTGCTCTGTAATGCTGTGGCTTTGGTACAGACCATGAGCCTGGTCTTCCAGCGTGTTTCTGCGCAGGCTTGAGCTGGTAACTACACCACCCAAAGATTCTGAGAGTATATATATGCCCAATGGATTATATACCTATGTGTGTACATGCCATATATACTTGTGTATAAATCGAGTTTTCCAGCACACTTTTATGATAAAATTAGGTGCCTCGCTGATATTCGGGTTGTCTTATACTGGAATATATATGGTATATACATGTAAAATTACTGGAAGCATATGTAATATCACCACACAACTGTAAAGATTGGGCAGAAGGTTGGCAATAGCTCCCCTTGGCTCTTTAAAACCTCCTAATACTCTTATCCTGTGATTAGGGCTACCGTAATTCTCTATTTACATGGTTTAACTACATGTTAGCATGTAGTTAGCATGAATGCTACAGACAATGGCTATGCCTTTTAGGGGGCACACTCCCCTTTCCAGAACACACCTGCTTTCTTTATCATCCTCCAGAAGCTGTAGCTTGTAGTAGGAATTGGTTCCTTTGATGATGTCCACCAGGCCCAGCGTGGCACTGAAGACCTTTCCACCTTTCTCCAGGACATGTGCGGAATGTTCTAGACCTGTCACAAGGCAAAGCTGCTATGGGGCTCTGTGAAGCGTTGGCACACTTACAGAGAAGGGGGACTTCAAGACACGGGGTCACATCTGCCTGGACACACTCACACCACTAACAAACACATGTGTTCTCAACACGGGGGAGGCTGTGAGGGGAAGACAAGGGCCAAGGCACCATCCCTCCCGCCCCCACTCCTATCCAACGGGGTGGGAGCAGCCCACCCTGCTGCTTACCAGAGTCAGGGTCCACAGCTGCCCCTCCTTTGAGAGTCAACTTCATTCTCTTCTCAGATTTGTTATTATCTTGGGGCAAGGGTGGAAAGATGTCAACATTAAGTTAAAAACAACGAACAAGAGCTCTTTCCACTTGCACTGCTCACCAGCGTGGCCTCTGTGGATAGCCCACCACCCCTCAGAGTCCCTCCCTTTTACGCCCAGCGGAAACAGAGCTGAGAACACTGGCATAGGCAGCACCCCACAGACCATCTCAGGAATGTACAGGGAGGGGCTCTGGGCAGCAGTGTGGCTGCCAAGCCCTGTGGCAGGACGAGCAGAATGCCCTTACCTTCCTCCTTGACCGGGGCCTTGCTCTTCTTGGGCAGTGTAGACCCTGACTTTGCCTTTGGAACCACGGCTTCCACAGGCTCCGTCTTCACCTTAGGCCCCCAGGTGGACAATACATGCACTGAAAATAGCTCCTGAAGGCTCTTGGTGGAACCTGAGATGTCCTGGAGGAAATCCTCAGACACAACGCGGATGTTGGCTTCTTTTATTTCCTGCATCTTCTTGGTCATCTTCTCCACCTCCTCTGTTCAAATCGCAGGAGGACCAGAAAGTGCGTTTAAGACTATACGGAAATCTCTACATAAATGTAACTACAGAGTTACATTTACAGAGTGTTTCCAAACATTCAAGAGTCTCTGAGTGGGGCAAATAGTTAATGTGCCAGGCTTGCCGTTGAAGACCACCCGGGGTGCCTTAGAAGAAAGGACTAGCGCTCTACTTCTGAAACACCAGCCCCGGAAAACCCTCTGGCACACATGACGTTGCTGTGAGTTGGGAGTCGACACCACAGCAACGGGTACTGATTTTTTTCTAAGCCCTCTCTGTACCTGACAAATCTAGTGATTACACGGCTCTTCCCATTCTAACGCTTGTCCCCACTCTCTCTCGAAGCTATGACGAGTTAGGGCTACCTCCTTCAACCACATTCCTTAGAATGAGAGGCTAGTAGACACTGCAAAGAAAAAGGACACTGAACTCACAAACAAACGTGGTCTACAAAATTCATGTCAGCATAACGCAGCCCCCAGGAAACCGATTTACCTTCAAGGGACACTGCACCTTCTGAACATAACTGAGCTGCGGACTTCTGTTCCGGCCATAACCTCACTAACCCCTTGGGGAGCAATGCTCGGTGAGGAGAGTGGTAGCGTACAGTCTTGAGGTAGGGACAGGGAACATGCATGGCTCTACAGGACAAGGCAGAGTACCACCGCAAAGTCTGAACCCACTGCTTTCCTTTCATAAAAACCCCAACAATGACCATAATGCCACTTCCATGTGAGACACTACAGCTAGGACTCTCCTCATTTACTCCTCACCCCAATCCCAGGAGACAGCACCGCCCTGTTATAGAAGCAGCTGGCACTCACTCTGGGTGCTGATGCACAGGGAGGCCTTGTTGGCCGTCCCTGTCAGCTTGCCCCCGAGCTCCTCGATCATGGCCTTCACTTCCTCTTTGTTCCGGGAGAGCTTCCCCAGAGTTAGGATCTTCATGTTGGACAACGGCTTGTCTGGAACGAAAGAGAGATCATTGGGCAGGGCTCATTTTGGAGCGACTGCTGGGTCAAGGAGGAGCAGGCCCAGGCTGGGTATCAGGGCTAGCCATGCCAGATACAGGTGTGGGGTCCCTGGATGCCCTTGGCGTCCCACTCATCAGCTTCTCCTTAAGGAAAAAAACCAAGACAAGAAACCACTGTCATTGAGTAGGTTCCGACGCACAGCAGCCTCGAGGGCTTCCAGGCTGTACGTTCTCACGGGAGCAGCCAGCCAGCCAGCCGCTTCTTTCTCTTACAGAGCAGCTGCTATGACTAGCAATCCAAACCAATTCCGGCAGCAACACCAGGGCCCCTTCTTTAAGAAAAAGCCTGTAAAAAGCGGCGGTGAAGCAGAGGAGATGAAGGCACAGACTGTCAATGAGCTGCTTACACAGACCCTTCAGAGGACCCACCCAGGCACCCGAAGAGGTCAGCATTGCTGACCATGGTTTTGGGCAAAGTGGCCAACCCTGGCTCTGCTCCACAGGATAGACTAAGACATGGGGTTGGGGAAAGGCAAAGGAGGCCGGCGAAGGGAAGAGATGAGGTCACAAGATGGGATCACACTCCATTTGACTATTCTCCCTCTCGTGTCTTAAGACAAGGAGTAATCTGCATGTGGTTTTAATAAGCCCGTTTAAAAAATGATGCATCTCCATGAGCCACCGAACTGTCTGTTCAGTACCATCACACTGAGCTGACCTGAGTGACCTCAAGCAGGACAGTCCCAGGCCTTTGTTTGCTGCAGAGGAAAATGCAATACCGGGGGGTGCATTTCTACAACAAGAAATGCTATAGGGCAAGCAACTAGGGACGCCAAACAGAGCTCAACTGAAAAGCCGCTCAGGTTTCCACACAGGAAGAAAGCCATTTGTGTGTGAACCACAAGGGAGGGAAGAGGGGAGGGGCCCTTGGAGCAGGACCAGTCCTGTCTGGTCCACCTGCAGACACTGAGACCTGGGCTTCAGGCAGCAGGCTGGGGGCACAATAACCACTCACACTGTCACCCTAGTGCCCACTGGCCCCAGGGAGAGATGCCCCGCCAGGGTTTGGTTTATGGCTGGGCATAGGGAAGGAGGGCACTGATAAGCTCAAGTTCAGGGATAAGACCTTTGTCCTTCACCCACTAGAACCATGGCATCAATCACCAGATGGTGCCATGCTGCTGTGACCAAACAAAGGCATGGGTCTCAACTACCGGCAAAAAGCATACTCGTTTTATTGCTCCTTGTTGGCATGGAGGACCAGTAACGCAGTCAGGCTCAGGAAGACTGAGTGGGCACAGGCCTGCTCCGAAGAGGGGCAGGCATGGGCCACGATCTGAAATGGCGCTGTGCAGGACAGCAGAAGGCAGGGTATCTATCATCCGAAGTAACATGGCTTTCTTAGGTCCTCTGGACACCCAGAGCGACAACAAGGCATTTGCTATCTGTTGCTCTTTTAGGAAGCTTATGGCAAAGAATCCCAGTGTGGTGCCTGATTGGAGGCACTTGATGCCTAACTAAAGGCTGGCAGTTCGATGCTATCCAGAGACATCTCAGGAAACAGGATCTGCTTCTGGAACCCCACGGAGTGCACCTCTACTCGAGTTAGACTCTACATGATGGCATTCAGACATGCTAAACGACAAAGAGAAACCCAGGAGGGTACTTTCATAAGGTGCTACGAGAGCACGGGGGTAAGGGCTGAGCACGGAGCAGCTCTGAGGTCAGACCCCCAGCCCACCCCCGTCCTGTTCACTCATTCGTTACCTGCTGGAGCTGAGGGATTCTCAGTAACGGGAGCTGCAGCTATGGGGGGTGGGGGTGCTGGTGCTGCTGCCACTGGGGTGCCAGTCTCGGGGAGGAACAGCCGGTCTTGCTTTTTGATTTTCAGTTTCTTGAGGTAAGAGATTTCCTGGAATTCCTAAGTAAAACACACCCTAGTTATTAAGAAACCACTTACCCTAAAACAAACAAACAAACAAACAAACAAACAACCCGTCCCCCAGTCAGGCAGACAGGGTCTGGTTTGCCCATGCAAAAAAACAAAACCCAATCACCGGTTTTTATCTTTGTTCAAAGAAGACTAACATAAAAGAAAAATGCAAAGCTTCTCAAGAGATAAACAGCTCTACAGTCCCTGGTTCATAGAATTACTCCATCTCCCACATTTAACACGGCTGGTACTGCAGTGGCGGGTCCACTAACTAGCAATGAACTCTGTGAGACTGTAAGCCAAAGGAACCCAGGGTAACCACCCCCCACCACCCAAGGATGAAGATATGCAGAGCAGCCTGAAGCTTTAACACTCACTCCAAGTCCTGGGAGCATCGGTTCACAGCAGTGTTCCACGACCCACATGAAGCTGAGGGAAATACCACCTTTCCTAAGCTTTCAGCTAACCCAGAGCAGCCCTGCCCTGCCACGTCCTTGTTCAGTGAGCAAAGCCTGGACAAACCAGTAGGTGCCGTCAGTGGTGGGGGTAGGCGTGTGCGATGTGGTCAGGTTCCTTTTAGAGATTGCTCCAGGAAAAGTACAGAAGCAAGCCTGGCAGTGAACACAGGATGTAAGGAACAAGCTCCTGCCAGAGGCCCAGGGCATAAGGGAGCTCAGTTCAACACACTCAGTTTGTTAGAGGTGCTGATGGGACTCCCAGCAACACAGCATGTGCCAGTCATGGTGCCAAATGTCCATTACTCCTGGGAATAGGCACAGGAAGTCAGGGAACTTGACTGAGACCAACTGCCAGCAGGAGCAGACCCACAACCCACCCAGGCTCCAGGTGTGTTCTGCCCGAGGGAGCAGTGTGTCCTAGCAGCCAGGACCCAAAGACACTGTCAAGGCACCCCCATAACACACCATCCAACTGACATTCACAAACTGAGGTTTTCTCACAACCCTCCCCTACAGGTAAGGAAATGCCCCTGAGGAGAACTAAGAGCTCAATGGCAGAAGTCATTCTCTATTTGCTCACCACTAAGTTCCCTGTGCCTTGAACAGTGTCCAGCACATAGTCACCACTAAGTTCCCTGTGCCTTGAACAGTGCCCAGCACATAGCAGGCACTCAGTCAACAAAAGTAAAAATAATTCACGGTCCTGTCAAGCAAGATTATTTTACAGTTATATTACACTCCAGTTAGAAATCAATTGGGTCTACATTCGTTTAATTGGCAAACATACGGGACCATAATATAATTTTGTGGTCTTATCATGAGAATGGCCCTGCCTGAAGAAGCCTGAGCAACCCTGCACTGCTGTCTTGGTGGCCTGGAACGTAGACAAGCGCGCGGGGAGGAACCAAACCCCAGAGCAACTCCACCACCGGCCTACCTTTGGAGTCACCCACTCCTTGCGGTTGGGGGTCTGTGTCTTGACCATACATTTGGTCCAGGCAGTGATGTCCCCGGTACAATAATAGGCATCGCTCTTAAAAACCAGCTGGCCGGAGCATTCCTCGCAGGGAAGGAGGGCACCAAACACCATCCCATCAGCTACTCGGTCCAGGATCTGAAGCCAGAACAAAACCGCGTTAGAAAAGAGAGAGCAGAAAGGCAACTTTCAAGGACATTTACTGCTGTGGGATGAAGAATCTGCTTTAGCTTCACGCCCTTAGGGACCAAGGGCGTTCCTTCCCGGGGCTCTTCATGAGGCCCCGGCAGTTGGGATAGACTTGGACTGTTTGGGGGTACTTTCAGACCTTCTTTCTGTGCCTTACACGTTCCTGGAACGCCCCCATCCCTCAGTAATTAGGACTAAAGGGAAAGCCCGCAGTACCTGCTGCCATTACACAAGGTACACTGCAAATCCCCGTTCCAGAAAAAGGGCCCAGAGGGGGCCAGCTGGATCCCTAAGGCCTCTGCAGCCCTGGCAGCCCTCGGGGAGCTCAGGTCCAGAGAGAACACAAGCCAAAGTACACAGCAGGAAAACAAAAGGCAATGCACAGCCCACCACAGAGTTGTAACCCATTAGTATCAGGCGAAGATGCCCGAGCCTGGGACAGTGGTGACCATGGTGGTGATGGTGACCACGAAACACAACTACGCAATCCTCACTCCTTGTGGTTAACATGCGCAGGCATTCACAGGAGGGCCTCCGCATGTCATTAGGGCGCCACTCCAGAGGGACCGGGTCATCCCACGTGTGTCCACTTAACGCAAGGGCAGCTCACCGCCGACTCCCCCGAAGGCACTTGCTGCTTGTTGAAGATGAGGAGCTCCTTCAGGTCATTTGTCGAACATGCCTTCTTTAGCTCATCCTTGACATTCCAAATCAGGTCATTCTGGGCCTACAGAAAAGACAGAAATCCAAGCTGGGGAAACATTCTACCCCTGGTCTTAGTGACCAAACAAACTTGCAAATGAGCTGAGCTAGCCTCTTAAAAAGCTGGTATGGTCAGGCTGGAACTATGCAATGTGATCCATCTACCCGTGGCTATCAAATTAAAGCTGGAGAGGGTTGACTCTGAGAAGGCAGAGGGCAAGGAGACCACTTAGGAGAGCTGGGAAGGCTGCAGCCGTAGCAACAAGGCCTGTGGGACCAACCCGTAGAAGCAAGTCCAGGGGACACATCGTAGGACCCGAGAAGCACTAGGCTGCGCACAGGGCCAACTTATCCTCCCCACGAAGAAGTGGCAAGGGAGGCAAGTGATGACGTGGGGGAAGAGAGATTCTCCACCAACTGTAAAGAAACAGGCTGTATTTTCTTCATAGCACGCTAAATTCTTATTTTTTATTAAACACTTTACTTTTATTAAACAATTAATAATTGTTTTATTAAAAAAGTTAATATAAAATTTAAATATTTTAAAATACTTTATTTTATTAAATACTCTTAAATCTCACCACAATCCAGTGTGTCAAGCACATATGCTGCCATCATCATTTTCAAAGCATTCTCTTCCCACTTGAGCCCCTGATATCAGCTCCCCATTTCTTCTCTCCCTCCCAGAACCCTTGATAAGTTACAGATCAGGGGTCCTCACACTACGGCCTGCGGGCCACATGAGGCCCGCCGAGGACATTTATCCAGCCCACCGGGTGTTTTTGCGTTTTGTTTTTTACTTCAAAATATGAGCAGTGTGCATAGGAATTTCTTCTTTTTTTTAAAAGTATAGTATGGCCCTTCAACGGGTTTGAGGGACAGTGAACTGGCCCCGTTTAAAAAGTTTGAGGACCCCTGCTGTAGATTATTTTCATCTCTTACATCATCCTCCATTGCCCCTCACCCACTTTTCCGTTATTTGTCCCCCTGGGAGAGGGTTGTTGATCCTTGTGATCAATTCCCTTCCCCCCCCCTCGGTCCCCCCAATCCTCCTGCTATCCCTATTCACTGTTGGCCCTGAAAGGTTAATCTATCCTGATTCCCTGTGCTGTGGGTTCTTATCTGTAGTAGTGTGCATGTTCTGGTCTAATATGATTTGTAAGGTAGAATTAAGGTCATGCTAGTTGGGGAAAGGAACCACCAAAGAACTAGAGGGAAGTTGTGTTTCATTGGTGCTATACTGCACGGACTGGCTCATCTCTTCCTTGTGGCCCCTCTGTGAGGGGATGTCCAATTGTCTACAGATGGGCTTTGGGTTTCCAATCCATGCCCCCCCCCCCACATTGATATAATTTTTTGTTCTGGGTCTTTGATGCCTGATACCTGATCCCATCAACACCTCATGATCACACAGGCTGGTGTGCTTCTTCCATGTAGGCTCTGTTGCTTCTCAGCTAGATGGCCGAGTGTTTTATCTTCAAGCCTTTAAGACCCTAGACTCTATTATCTTTTGATAGATGGGCACCATAGCTTTCTTCACCACATTTGCTTATGCACCCATTTTGTCTTCAGCAATCATGTTGGGTAGGTGAACATCACAGAATGCTGGATTATAAGAACAAAGTGATCTTGTGTTGAGGGCGTACTTGAGTTGAGGCCCAATGTCCATCTGCAACCATAATTCTTAACATATAGATGAGTACATAGCTTGATTCCCCTCTTATTTTATATATATATATTTACATATGTACATGCCTGTATTTAGACCTCAACAAATGTCCTTTGCCTCTTGGTTCTTTCCTCTATTTCCTTTTACTTTCCTCTTGTCCCACCATCATATGTTCGGCCTTCATTCGCATTTAGTAATTCCTCATTGCTACATTGCCCTTGTTTAAGCCTCACTAGGCATCTTATGCCCTTCTCTCCATTGATTTTAGTTCACTTGTTTTTCCCTTGTCCCTGGATTGGTTACATGCTAAATTCTTATCATGTATGAAGTTTCTTCTAAAATGGAAGCTGTTAAAAAAAAAAAATTAAAAAAAAATAAAATGGAAGCTGTTGTCATCAGGACAACTCAGCAAATAAAATTCAAGCTTACTGCTTGAATTCATTACTTCACACATTCAAGTAAAACTTAGCATTTTTTTAATGTATGACATTCATTTAGTATGAATTTAATAGCACTGAATTGCTACGTAATTACTGTTGGCCTACTTTGTGTTGGTTGATTTGCCTATCTCCGCTCATTTTTTCTCACCTCAACTTGCGGAGGAAGGTTATTAGCCTGCGTGCTCCTCTCCCACTTCAGGAGTGTGGGCAGCTGCTATGAGCCATTTTGGCTTCAGACCCCAACTCTGTAAGATGGAGAGGAGGGTGCTGGCCATACTTAGCACAAAGGCTCACTATCAGCATTTACCATGACTGACAGAAGAAACATGACTGAAGAAAATGTATAATGAAGAAGCAGTACCACTTCACCTATTGACCGGGGGAGGGAAGCCAGCAAAACCACATTCATCAGGTGGGGAGGCTGTGGGAGAACTTTCGTTTTCGGCCGTTCTTTATGTCTCTGGCCGTGATGGAGCGAGAGAACACCAGACGTTCAGAACGGCACATACAAGAGCCCCACATACGAATGACATGTTTTTTAATGTGTGATAATTCGTGAAGCAACTGGCATGACTTTAGAAACTGCTTCTAATTCTCAAACCACCGTTCACAAGAGAGCCAAGAAGATGGCTTATGGAAATCACATCCCCAAGAAGAGACGAGTGGTTTTCCCCAAGTTTCCCAAACACCTAGCGTTACCTGGATTAATGTTTTTTCCTTTAACACATGAGCAATCAACAGCGAAAACTCTGGTCGGGGATCACTGAATTCATGGGTACATTTCTCCTTTCAGCAAATGCCCTCTATACCTTTAATATTTCCATGCAGCTATTTCTCATTCCTTTTATTTTTTACCATGACAGGTTAAAAGGAAAAAAAAAAAAAAAAGAGCTCTTCAAGGCACCAGTCTGTGTGCAAAGGGTTAAGTGCTTGTTTGCTAATAGAAAAGTCAGTGGGTGCTGTTCACCAAGAGGTGCCTCAGAAGAAAAGGCACAGCTACTTCAGAAGCCGTCACTGGAATCCCACGGAACAGCTCTCTTCCGATACAGGGGGATGACTGGGAGTTGGAGGCAGCTAGATGGCAAGTATTATTGGCTCAGAATGGCTGAAACTCTTGAATTTCATAGTGAGCCTCCCGTGTTTAAAATCATCACTCATGCATCAGATGATCATACTGTGGTGGCTAGTGCGCTGCAGCAGGGGCACCCATGGCGAACGGGTTTCAAGAGAACCCCATAAGAACATAGTACAAAGAAGGAATAGGCTGTGCACTTCGGAGGGAGTGGCCACTGAAAACCTTAGGAATAGAGGTAGGACACGTCAGACGTAGTTCTGAGAGAGGAGCCCCTCAGGTGACTGGGAAAGCGCTCCCACCTCAAAGCACCGTGAACCTCAAGGACGCGGATGCAGGAAAGCTTTTGGGACTTTCATCTGCTAATGGGGCACAACTCAAAATGGGAAGAACAAGTGCAAATATCCATTAACAAGAATGTGAAATGTGCTCGGCAGAATGTATGTATGTACGAGCCCCCTGATAAAATGATTAAAAAAAAAAAAAAAGAATGTGAAGTGAACACAATGTAAGAAAATTGCAAGTCGTCATAAGTAGAATGTGCCATAAAGACCAATGGCCTAGTCTTCAGTGAGGTGAAATGGCCCGGTATTGGTCATTCTGAGCTGGATAACCACACGGTTCACTACGTCAGGAGTGACAATTCAGGAAGAATGGCACTGCACTCATCACCACCTCACAGAACAATGGTGCCTGTGACAGGACGGTAGCTCCATGTCAACAATGTCTAGTTAATACAACCATTTTTCAAATGCACACCCCAACTACTAAAGTCGGTGATGGAGAAATTGAAGAACTGGATCTTCTTCAGTATGAAATTAAATGAACACTAAATCAAGATGCACTGATAATCACTGGTGATTGGAATGCTGAAATCAGAAAGCGGAAGGATCAGTTGTCACAAACAGAGCCCTGGTGACAGAAATGAAGCTGGAGATCGCATGACAGAATTGTTAAAGACCACTGAATTCTTCGTTGTTAAGGCCACTTTTCAACAACATAAACGGAGATTATACCCGTGGACCTTGCCGCCAGCTGGACTACACAGGGAGAAAACGGATTACATTTATGGAAAGAGGCAATGGAGAAAAAGCTCAATATTAACAGCTTAAATGCATAAGACAGTTCAGGCGAGAACCAAAATATGACCTTGAGCATATTCTACCTGACCTCAGAAACCATCTCAAGAACAGATTTGGACAGTGAACAATGGCACGGGAGCAGATGACTTTGGGGACGGCCACATACAAAGAAAGCAAAAGACAGGTAGCAGGAAAAGACGAATGTGGAAATCAGAATAGACTGAAACGTACTCTTGAATGTAGAACATGCTTATGGAAGAAATGATGTAAAAGGGCAGAACAGGACATTTCAAAAGGCAGCTTGAGAAGAAAAAGCAAAGCATTATAATGAAACGGGCGAAGACTTGGGGCTAGAAAACCAAAAGGAGAGAGCACGCTCAGGATGTCTGTCACAAATTGAAAAAAAAAACTGAAGCAAAATTTCAAAGCTTGAATGGGAATACTGAAGGACTCCAGGGACAAAATACTGAATACAGGAAACATCAAAAGAGAACTGGTGGACGGTCAACCATTTCAAGAGGTACTGCTGAATCAAGAACTGATAGTATTGAAGAAGTCAGGCCAAGCTGCACTGAAGGCTTTAGCCAAAAACAAGGTCCCAAGAAATGACAGATCACCAATGAAAATGTTTTAAAAACAATAAACCCACTACAAAAACTGACACAGCTTAGGAAGCACTTGCTCATCTCTATGTCAAGAATATTGGAAGACAACTATCTAGTCAATGGCCTGGAAGAGGTCCAGATTTGTGCCTATTCCAAAGAAAGGCGACCTAACATGTTGCAGATATTATTAAATATTATTAATATTACATGCAAGTACATTTTTGCTGATGATAATTTAAATCCAGCTGCAGCAGTACAGGAAGTTACTAGAAATTCAAGCTGGATTTAGCAGAGGCCCTAGAACAGTGGTTCTCAACCTTCCTAATGCCGCAACCCTTTAACACAGTTCCTTATGTGCTGGTCACCCCCAAACATAAAATTATTTTCATCTGCTATTTCATAACTGTAATTTTGCTACTGTTATGAATCGGGAGACCCCAGTGAAAGGGTTGTTCGAACCCCCAAAAGGGCCGCGAACCACAGGTTGAGAAGCACTGTCCTAGAATAAGATGCATCATTGCTGACAGAAGTCACATAGATGTTGGCTGAAAGTAGAGAATAACAGAAAGATGTTTACTTGAGTTTTATTGACTAAGCAAGGCATTCCAACTGTGTAGGTCACAAAAAACTATGGATAACACTTCAAAGAAGAGGAATTCTAGAATATTTCATTGTGCTCATGCAGAACTTGTACATAGATCAATAGGCAGTTCTTTGAATAGACCAAGGGCATGTTACAGGAAAAGCATTTTACCAGAATTTTATTTTCACCATATTTAATCACTCAGTATGCCGAGAAGCTGGATTATATGAAGAAGGTTGCATCAGGATTGGAGGCAGATTCATTAACAACTTGAAAGAGGCAGACAACACAGCCTGCATGCTGAAAGCAAAGAGGACTTGAAGCACTTACTGATGAAGATCAAGAACGGCACCCTTCAGTATGGATTATATATATCTCAGTGTAAAAAACCCACAAAATCCTTACACCTGGACCAAGAGACAATATAGAAGATGGAGAAAAGACTAACTTGTCAAGGATTTAAATTTAAATCTATCCACAATCAACACTTAGAAAACAGCAGCCAAGCATTCCCTTCAATGCAAGAATACTTTGTTCTATTAAACTGGCATTCCACGATGCTCACCTTCCCGACATGATCGCTGAAGACAAAATAGTGCATAAGCAAATGTGGTGAAGAAAGCTGATGGAGCCTGGCTATCAAAAGATATAGCGTCTCGGGTCTTAAAGGCTTGAAGGTAAACAAGCAGCCATCTAGCTCAGAAGCAACAAAGCCCACATGGAAGGAGCACACCAGAGCCTGTGTGATCACGAGGTGCCGAAGGGATGTTATCAGGCATCAAAGAACTAAAAATCATATCATTGTGTGCTCACCTCCCTGATACGATTGCTGAAGACAAATGGGTGCATAAGCAAATGTGGTGAAGAAAGCTGATGGTCCTCAGCTATCAAAAGATATAGCGTCTGGGCTCTTAAAGGCTTGAAGGTAAACAAGCGGCCATCTAGCTCAGAAGCAACAAGGCCCACATGTAAGAAGCACACTAGCCTATATGATCTCGAGGTGCTGAAGAGATCAGTTATCAGGCATCAAAGAATAAAAAATCGTATCATTGTGTGCTCACTTTCCCAATACAATTGCTGGAGACAAATGGGTGCATAAGCAAACGTGGTGAAGAAAGCTGATGGTGCCTAGCTACCAAAAGATACAGTGACTGTGGTCTTAAAGGCTTGAAGGTAAACAAGCGGCCATCTAGCTCAGAAGCAACAAAGCCCACATGGAAGAAGCACACAAGCCTGTGTGATCACAAGGTGTCGAAGGGATCAGGCATCAGGCATCAAAGAACAAAAAATCAAAACATTGTGAATGAGGGGGAGTGCAGAATGGGGACCCAAGACCCATCTGTAGGCAAGTGGACATCCCCTTACAAAATTGTGGGGAGGAAATGAGCCAGTCAGGGTATAGTGTAGCAATGATAAAACATACAACTTTCCTCTAGTTCCTAAATGCTTATACCCCCCACTATCATGATCCCAAATCTACCTAACAAATCTGGCTAGATCAGATGATGTACACTGGTACAGACAGGAACCAGAAACACAGGGAATCCAGGACAGATGATCCCTTCAGGACCACTAATGAGAGTAGCGATACCGGGAAGGTGGATTGGAAAGGGGGAACCGATTACAAGGATCTACATATAACCTCCTCCCTGTGGGATGGACAACAGAAAAGTGGGTGAAGGGTCAGACAATGTAAGATATGACAAAATAATAATAATTTATAAATTATCAAAGGTTCGTGAGGGGGGGGGGGAATGGAGAGGGAGGGGAAAAAATGAGGAGGTGATACCAAACAGAAAGCAAGTTTTGAGAAGGATGGCAGCGCATGTACAGATGTACTTGACACAATGGATGGATGGATTGTGGTAAGAGTTGTACAAGCCCCCAATAAAATGATTAAAAAAAAAAAAGATTACTATAAGCTAAAAAAAAGGAAAAAGAAAGAAAACAGCAGTGAAGAGCTCAAATGACATTGCACTGGGAAAATCTGGTACACAAGACCCCTTTAAAATGTTAAGAGCAAAGATGTCAATTTGAGGACTAAGGTGCGTCCAACCCAAGTCACAGTATTTTCAATCATCTCTCATGGATGTGAAAGCTGGACAATGAGTAAGAGGATGACAGAATCGATGCGTTTCAATTATGGTGCTGGCAAAGAATAGTCCAAGTATGACAGACTGTCGAAAGAACAAGCACCGTCTATCTGAGAAGCAGTACCTCCAGAACGCATTTTGGCAGGGAGGATGGTGAGACTTGGTCTCTGAAAGGTAATCAGATGTGGGAGAGAAGACCCTCATTGCGATGCACTGACTCACTGCAGCAATGGCTCAGTAAGCCTAACAGTCAGGAGGATGGAGCAGGACTGGGCAGTGCTGCATTCTGCTGTACATGCGGTTGCTTTGAGTTGGTGCTGAGTCAACAGCACCTAACAACAGTGGCTAAAAGTGACCTTCAAGTTCTAGGATACAGAGTGAGTGATGCACAATTTGGCTGGCAATGTCACCTGTTTCTGCATTAGCCCGGTTGGGGGTATGGCACCTGTAATCTAGGGTGGCCTCTCTCCCGAATAGGAGCTTTGTCTCTTTAGGAAGTGGGATGATAGGAATTTGGGAAATGAATCATGCTACTTAGTGACAGTATTAATTTAGGATTTCATAAAGGTCTTGTTAGATGGGGCACATGCTTCCTTGAGCCTTTCCCCCAGGACGAGGAAGAGAACTGAGAAAGGAGACATGAAGTTCAGGACTCACCTTGAGGGTCTTTTCCAGCTTACTGCCCTTGTCTTTCTCTTTCTTAGCTTTCTTCTTAGTCACTTCTTCAGTGCCATCCACTTCATCAACCTTTCTCTTTCTGAAAGAGAAAAAGGGTACGAATCAGAGCTACTACAACCCTGCCGTCCAGGGACACGGAGTGACATGGTATAACTGGAATGCATTAGACTTATTTAAAAGTGTCAATGCCTCTCTGCAGAGCTTGCTTGTACTTGTCAATCCCTCCCCAATCCATGTTTCACACCATGCTTATGGGCGCCCACGAGTGCCAGGTCCATCTACATAGGCAGCACTTGCAACCAAGGCCCGAAACCTCGCCCATTGCAGAACGCAGCTCTCCAGTTGCGGATGGCTGGGGCTGCTCAGAGCTCGTTTGATGTCAGAACCCCCAAATGCCTCTTGGTATAAATGAGACCACCTGGAAGGCTCTGGCAGAGACTTAACAGAGGTAAGCCAAGGCTGTGAGGAGAATGGCGGGTTAGTGGTAGGATTTTTGCCTTCCATTCAGGAGAAAGATGAGGTTTTCTATTTCTGTAAAGAGTGACAGTCTCAGAGTCCCATAAGGGCAGTTCTACAAGGTTGCTATGAGTTGGAATCGACTTGATGGTAGTGTTTGATTTTGGTAGCCAGGGGTGCTGGGTTCAGTGGAGGCTTGCCAAGGAAAACCTACAGATGACACAGGTATAATTCAGTTGTGCATGGGGTCACCAGGGGCCAGGGATCAACTGAATGGAAGGTGACCACAAACCTAAGACAGGAGGCAGGGATTGGAGAGAAAAAAAACTCACTCACTCTCACTGCCCTGGAGTCAATGCTGACTCACAGGGACCCTCTGTGGGTTTTCGAAACTCTAATGGTTCACGGAAGTCAGAAGCTCAGTCTTTTTCTGGAGGAGCTGCTGGTGGTTTTGAACTGCCAACCATGCGGATTGTAGCCCAATGTGTAACCACTACACCACCAGGGCTCCATGTCTGTCAGCTTCAGCAGCTTCCAAATGAAGATGGACTATGAAGCAAGGCCTGAGATCTATGCTCAAAAGTCAGCCAATGGAATCCTTATGCATCCTTATCTGCCACCAATCATGGGCATCAGACAAAACCAGGCAGAGTGAGTTCAAGTGTTGGAGGCTGACTGAACGGCGGCTAACAACATGGAAGCTCTCAGGTCTCTGGGTGTCCCTCATAACCCTCCCCAAAGCCCAGCCGCTGCCCACCCTTCACTCTTGACTCCTGGGAATTGCTGCTTCAGAAATTCTTTGTCCTCCGGTGTGAGGCGCACAAAGCCCGTGATTTGGCTAGCGGTGTACTCAGGCCGGAAACCTAGTTTCTCTTTGTTCTGGATAAAGCAGTTTGGGTGGTACCACCGATCGATCACACCCATCTGTGGCTTCTCTGGGTCCAGCATCTTCTTAGACAGGCGCATCTGGCCCTGCAGGTACCAGGGAGAGACAAGGAAAGGTGGAGGACATCCATCAGAGGGGTTTTCAGGTAGCATGAGCCTGAGTTCCAAACCACAAGAGGCCTTTGCGCTAACCCCTAGCCTGATGAACAAGTACTGGGGCACTGGGAGGCTTCTGTCTTTCATGGTACCAAGAACTGTGCTACCCTCCAGTTTTAGCACCTTCATGGTGACCCGAACCAGAATGGGATTGTACTTTATACTCTCACAGATTTAGATAATCTCGGGCAAACAAGCCACAGTAAGCTGATATGTAACTGGAGGGGGTTGTATTAAAAGCATACACAGAACATGAGGCTGAGGGGGTCATGCTAAGGGTATACATGCAATAGGAAGGGGTTGTACTAGGGAATACATGTGACAGGAAGGTGCAACCCTAACAAGATGGGCGGGCTCAATAGTCAAGATGACAGCCTAACCTTGGTCTTTGGAGTTGGCTTAACCTTAGGGGTCTGAACTCTTCTCCAGGTAATCTATAATCCTGATCAGAAGGGAGTGGGCCATACTTAGGGTGGGACAGACAACAGGGTCTGATTGCTTTGGCACTGAGCTATTGCCACTTGGCTGGTTGGATACCCATTCCATGGCCTGGGCCAAGTGAGAAGGTGAGCAATGTCCCTGAAGATGTTTCTGCTGATCTGGAGCAGGCACCCGATTTGGCAAGTTGGGGAAGAGCTGGGCCTCACACAAACCTATCAGGCTCAGAAGGAGCCAGCACAGGCCCCTAACACAGCATTCTTTTCATAGCATGATGTTGAATTTTCAGCCCAATCCTGTTCACGAGAGAACACTTGAGTCTCCTTCCACATAAGCAGCCTCCTAAGAAGAGGTGACAGATCTGTAAGGAGAGCTCAGTACGGCCGTCCTGTGCTGGTTTACACTGACCAGGCCTGATCCTCTTGGGAGAGCTCCAGCCTGAATATGTCCCAGATCCCGAGAACTCAGTCAGAGGGGCCCAGGGCACTTACCAGAAACACTTCAGGCCAAGCAAACCCGGCTTCTGGCAGTCCCGCGAAATGAATGAAACCTTAATGCTCACCCTAAACTTTTGTTGGTAGAAGGTTAACAGGAGCAGATCTACATGTGTTCACTGCTAAAATACCCACTGGTTATCTTAATTCTCAAGGAATCCTGGTAGCAATGAGCTGCTAACCACAAGGGTCAGCAATTCAAATCCACCAGCTCCTCTGTGGGAGAAAGTTAAGGTCGTCCGCTTGAGTAAAGATTTAAAGTCTATAAGCCAAAGAGGCAGTTCTATCCTGTCCTTTATGTTCGCGTTGAGTGAGAATTGATTAGATGACAATTAATTCGTTGATTTGGGTTTGGCCTAAAAAATGGTAATAAATTAATTCTCTGTACAATACCTTATGGAGGTAGGAACTGTCCATCAATGCCTTACACAAAGCCACTAGTACATGGACTAAGATCAGAGAAGGGTGAGGAGCCTGAGGGTACACCCACCCTTCTGTCAGTGTCTCCTGTCCATTCTTTCTGTCAGTCTTCAGGCACTAAGATCCTTGGATGGGCTGGTTAAGAATTTCCCGAACAAGTAGAAAGAACTTAGAAGGTCATATTCGTCAACTTAATCCTACTAAAAAAGATAGAATAACCTCCTTCCCCCAGCAACTGCCAAGTCCCAAAGAGATCCCTTGCGTTTCCAAAGTTTTCCCAGATCTCTAACCAGAGGACACAACTACACACAGGACTAGACGATGAATAAAATGGACAAGCTTTGTCAGAAAGAAAAGCCAATGCCTCCTCCACTCTCGACCAAGGTCTCTATGGAATGCTTTGTTGCTACTAGTGGTGCATGGTGTTTTCCTTTGTCTCGAGACAGTCAATGGAGGCCCATCCACATGAACACCCACACGCTCACCTTTTCTATCTTCTCCATACAGCCCTTGCACGTGCTTCTGTTGGACTTGGCGTACTCTGCTGCGAAGTCGTTCAGCGTCTTGTCTGCCTTGCTGCCACCTCCATCGTGGCCTTTGCCTGAAGAATCAAACATGGCAACACTCATCTCACAGTTTAACTCTAATAAAATTACTGCTCTCAAACAGGTTCTTTCAGACAGCAGACAGCTGGTGGTTCATTGTGTGACCTTGTACCTTACTTCACTTCATTTGGTGGGCTCCCTCGGTTTGCAAAGACCATTCTACAAGTCGAGAATCCGTGGGTAATGCTCTGACACTCACGGGCTTGCCATCAACCAGAGATGACTCAATGGCAACTGGTTTTTTTTCTTTTTTAGAATCTTGTGCCATACTACTTTCTAACCCAACCTTCTAGCTTCCATTATATTTTTATGTATCAAGGTTAAATGCTCAGGAGGTGGTGAGTTTATGTTACTGACGGAGAAACAACTCAGAAAAGGAAGACGAGAATAGTGCACAATGTGAAGCGGGTGATCAATGCTATGGAATTGCACTCGTAAAAATGGCTGGCTTGGCGTGTATTCTGCTGTGTATTCTAAAAACAACAAAATAAGTAACATTTAGGAGAAAGAAAAAAAAAACATGTCAAACACTGAATTAGAGAATCTTAATATGGAAACAGACACAGGTATATGAAGAGATTAAATAAATGGTAAAGGTATCGTTTCAAATTAGTGGGGAAAGCTTTGAGACAAAGAACAAGGAATACCCATTTAAGGCAAAAGCTAAATTCTTATATAAAAAGAAATTCAAAGGCTGGCTAAGATTAGGAACAAGACAAAGCTGTCTTCTCTCACCATTCTGTCCAACATTGTTTTGGAGGTACTAGTAAGTGCAATAAGGCAAATACATAAATGAAAAAAGTTTGGGAAAAAAAGTAAAGCCATGTTTAATTGTAGATGATAAGATTGCATGTGGGAAATAACTTAAAAATCTGCCAAAAAAGCTACTAAGACTATTAAGTGAATTCAGAAAAATAGAATACAAAGTCAATATATTAATGTATAAACAACTAGAAAAACAAATTAAAGTACTATTTCAGTACCATTGAAATACATAAAATATCGAAGAGGCACGTTTAACAAGGCAGGCAAAAACTTTATAGTATAAGCTGTCAGACTGTTGCAATTAATTAAACAAGACCCCAATAAATAGAGACATATCATGTTCATGAATCGGAAAAATCAACTCAAGATGCCAATTATCTCCAATATGATCCCCAGATTCAATGCAATGCTAACCAAAACCCTGGCAGACATTTTGGGAAGCAATCAACAAATTTACTTCAGAAATTAAAAAGGTAATACAAAGGACCTAAAAGAAAAAACAAATGAATAAAAACCAATTTAGAGGGATCACGTTACATAATTTCATGATCGATCACAGGTTTACAGTATTCAAGACAGTGTGCTATCAGTAAACACGTCAATGGAACTTGTGGGGAACAGAACCGGGAAGAGAGTGTACTGGGATAAGCTCTCAACATCATACATTAAGGAGTCTGGGAGGCCGGGCTCCCACGGAGGGAACCTTCATGGTTATGCATTCCTGTCACATTCTCCTAAGTAAAAGTCAGCGCCCCACAATAAAGCCAAATTTAAGGTGCTGTTTGTAAACACAAGGTAGATGACTATACAACTGAAGGTCAACTGCTTGAAGGCTGTCTGCCATCCAAAGCAATCAGGCCCTACTGATCAGGATTATAGATTATTTCCCTGGAGAAGAGTTCAGACCCCTTAGGTTCAGACCCCTAAGCCAACTCCAAAGACCAAGGTTAGGCTGTCATCTTGACCACTGAGCCTGCCCATCTTGTTTAGGGATGCACCTACCTGTCACATGTATGCCCCTAGTACAACCCCTTTCTATTGCATGTATACCCCTAGCATGACCCCCTCATGCCTCATGTTCTGTGTATGCTTTTAATACAACCCCCTCCAGTTATGTATCAGCTTACCGTGGCTTGTTTTGTAGTAGCGCTATGAAAAGCTTAAACAGCCTTGACAAGAGTGAAGCCATTTTGAGCTGGCAGAAGCCATTATGAACTATAAATGAACTAGCTGATAGTAGGGAGGCAGGCTGTGCTGACAAGCGCAGCGGAATGTACCGAAGGAAATGTATGTTCAGAAGGTTTGGAAGAATGATCAGAGCAATTATTGTCCAACTAAGAGCAGTTATTGTGTGACTAAGAATGGCTAACTGCAACATCCTGCTTCTGTACTCTGCTTGCTTGCGAACCTGCACGTTGCAACAGTATAAAAACCTTTGGAAAAGTAAACGAGGACCACTCAGTCTCCTCTCGAGAGCTGAAGGTCCCTGCGCAGGAAATAAAACTTTTTCTTTTGAACTTGTTGCCGGTCTGGGTTGTTTTTTTATGGGAACGGACAGTAGGTGTGTTAGACAGGGTTCTCTAGAGAGATAAAACAAAATTGCTAATTTAACATTTTTATTTATAAAGATAATTAGATATATAACAAAAGAAATGAACGGTTAAAATAAATACAGATAGATATATAATACAAGAACAGCTAAATTATAAAGCAGTACAAATGGCTCAGTGCAACTCACTCCCGTGAGAGAGAGTTGTGAGACAATAGCAGTCCTTTTTAAGTCTAGTCTGCTGCCAGGTCTTCCTCTATATGGAGAGCTAGGCTATCTCAGCACAGCAGCCAATCAAAAGGCAGGTCACCTCAACTTACAGTGACACAGTCCACAGGCTAGGCGTCCCACAGGTAGTGTGGCCTGTAAATTGAGGCACAGAACAAGCAAGGCAGCCGCACACTGGTCCGATGATCAAAGAGCGAGAGACAAGAAAGGCGAGGCTCACCGAGCCATTTATCTCTGCTTCAGTTAATCCCACCTGCCAGGCTGGCACCATAAACGATCTCAGTAGGCTACAACAGTTTGCCTGAGATTATCTAAGTCTGTGAGAGAATGAAGTACAATCCCATTCTGGTTCTGGTCATCACGGAAGAGGTGAGCCCTCGTATCTTTTATCTCGTCTGATACCTCCCAAATTTACCCTTCGATTACACAACCGCATGGCCCCCCCCATTGGAACTAAGTATCAGAGTTCAGAAAACCCATAGTTATGGTGCCAATTAGTTTTTCAAAAGGAAGTAAAGGTGATGTTTCATCAAATGGTGCCAGGACAATAGGATGGTGACATGGGGGGAGAGGGGAGTCTCCTCCCAACTCATACCTAACCCAAAAAGGAATCTAGGATACCACAAAATCACAAAGGGGGTGGGGTGGGGGAGGATCATTCACTATTTCATGACTGCACAGACACACTATCAATGTGAGAAAATACATGGATTGACTTTCCAATGTTACACGTTTTGCACTTCTGCTGATCCCAAAGGAGCCCTGCTGGTGTAGCAGTTACCCACTGGGCTGCTAACTGCAAGGTCAGAAGTTTGAGACCACCTTTCTTCAGCAGAAGACGAAGCTTTCTACTCCCATAAAGCGTTGCGGTCTCGAAAACTCACAGGGGCAGTGCTAGCCTGTCCTATAGGGTTGCTATGAGTCAGCATCAACTTGATGGCAGTTTTGGTTTGGCATGTTATTTAATACATTTTGATCAGCATGAGCTCACAGACCTAAATGTAGAAGCGAAAACGGGGTAGCTTTTAGAGGGAAAGCAAAGGAGTGTCTGTACCTTCCTGATCTTAAGAGTAGGCCAACATTTCTTGGGCAGGCCACGGGAGGTACTGCCCATTGAAGGAAGAAGAAAAACCAATGGACTAATGTCATCAAAACCAAAACCTTTCACCAAAAAATGTAGGCACACAAATAGGTAAGTCACTAGGGAAAGGTATTTTGCACCACATACAGTTAAAAAGGATCTTTATCTAGGACATTAAGAATTCTTACAACTCAAAAATAAAGACAGGCAAATTAAAGAGCCACAATGAGATTTTTACTACCTACCAATTAAAGTGGCTTATATTAAAAAGACTGACCATCCTAAATGCTAGTGAGGAGGTGAAGGAATTGGAATTCATATATTCCCCTGGGGAACGTGCTACGTGGTACAATTACTTCAGAAAATAGTTTGAAGGGTTCTTAAAAAGTTATTCCTGAATAGGACTTCCATTCTTACATATTCGTGTCTATACAGACTAGGCCATGAACGCTCGTCGTGGCTGTGTTTCTAAACTGACAACCACCCCAAAGAAACCAAGAGAAAGGAGAGGCTGGTTGGATATTGTCTTACTGAGGACTCCTAGCAATAAAACACCAACAAAACCTAGCCGCACTAGACCATGTGGGTGACTCCCACGATATTGTGCTATAAGACCCCACTCTATTCCATTTACATGACGTTTTTAGAGCATACAAAACTAACTTATGGCGACAGAAATCAGAAAACCAGCTACCTGGGCATGGGGAGGGGACTTGGATGACTGGAAAGGGCAAAAGAAAACGTTCTGGGGCTATAGAAATGTTCTGTAACTTACAGGGTATGTGTACACATTTTTCAAAGTTTAAAGAACTTTATACTTAAAGGGTTATGGAGCCAATTAGTTATGACTTTGTGGTATCTTCAAGTCCTTTTGGGGTTAGGTTTGAGTTGGGAGTTCTCGCACCCACCCATGTAAATATCCTGCTGTCCATTTGTTGAAAGTCACCCTTTCTCCATTGAACTGTTGTGGCTTCTTTTTGAAAAACTAACTGGCACCTAACTTTATACCAAGCATATGTCACTATTTTAAAAATTCCAGATGAAATTTTAAAATAAGTAACAGAACTATGATACCAAAAATACCAAAGACAAGATCCCCAGTGAGAAGATAAATATGACTACATGGAAATTTAGTCAAAAGATAACACTTGAATTTGTCAAAACACGAGATCAAGAGAGCTAAAGGGAAAACATCAAGCTGGAAAAAATACTTGCAAAATATACGAGACAGGATTTATATCTTTCATGACTCATGGGCAAAAGACAACCGGCCCGCCCCCCTCAAAATAAAAGTAAAGCCAGGACACTATGAAGTGACACTTATAATTCTCATGGATGAAACTCTAATAGAGGGGACTGCTCAGTTTGTCATTCCACAGGGTATGAAGTGAGCCATTTTCAGAAGCAGGAACAGAGATGCCCCTGACAAGCAAAAAGGAGCCAGGGGTGTAGAGCTAGCAACAGTGACTGCACTGATGGTTTATTGGGGGGTATGGCAGGGGAGGTTGAGCTGAGAACAATGAGTACGAGAAAGAAATCAATGTTCTCAAATTGATCGTGGAGACGACTGTACTACTCAACTACTGAATTGTATGTGTGAAATATGTTTTAAAAGAGAAAGAACAGGAGAGACGCATATCTGAGATCCCTGCATGGAGAGCTGGCAGGGAAGCAGTTGAGAAAGCTTCATCAATGCTGAAGGAGTTTTGTACACACCTGCCGGAGCGGGGCACTGGACCGAAAGGGTGAGGAGGGGCTGTACCTGACATTCTGTCACCTGCTAGGTTCCCTATTCAATCTTCCTATTGTGGGCACTCTGCCTGGGAGTTGTGCGTGGCCACTGCAATGGACGACTGAACCTAGAGAGCAGCAGAGGGCTGGGGACGGGGTGGATGGGGTCAGGTCAAGGTTGGAGAGTGAAGGCATACTTGACTTTTGCCGCACAGGGATCACCCTCGGAGAGACAAGGATTGCATTCTCTTCCTTTTCCTAGCAGGAAGAGGTCAGCTGTGGCCTCTACACCACTTCTTTGGACCCAGACAACAACCAAAGTAGCACTAACGGCAAATGAACACTACAAAATGTCCCACTCAGAGATGGAGTGGCACTAGAAGTGAATATATTAAAGATAGCCAGACTACGTGCAACTCATGTAAGCTTTCTGGAAAGCAAGGGCACGAACACACACACACACACACACACTCTCTCTCTCTCTCTCTCTCTCTCTCTCTCCCCCTCTCCCATTCCAAAAGTCAAAACAGTGCTCTATGAGGTTTTCAGTGGCTCATTTTTCAGAAATCAATCACCAAGCTTCCCCCCACTGCCCAAGGGAGCCCTGGACCCGCAGAGAGAAGGCCTTTAAGCCATGCATTTCTTTAAGCAGAAACCCCATTCCGAGGAGTCACACAAGTAACTGAGCAGATGTCTTAGGGTGTCCTAGAAGTCTGCGGCAGCTCTATATGTATAACGGAGCCAAAAGGCTAACCTCTTGGTACAAAGAGCCAGGTGGCCCGGAGTTTGAATCTGGCTCAGGCATTTGCCACCTGTAACTAACCATGGATTAGCTGGATCCATCAGCCCTGTGCCTCAGACTCTTCATGCATTAAAACTGATAACGGGCTGTTAGGAGAATTCAATGAGATTAATATATGTTAAGTATTTGGAATAGTGCACAAAATTTTAGCAAATATCACCAACTTATGATAGGGTTCCATTCTGATGACTGTCTTATTTTGTAGTGTTTACATTACATCCTGCTATATGGCAGTTTTTTGAACAGTAAATCACAATACTGAACATCTGAGAATGACCAAGCACCACCCTTGCTCCCCACAAGAAAAACAAAAAGTCCATCAAAGGTGACTGTCATCGAGTTGATGCTGACTCGCTGACCCGTGAATTTGGGACAGTATCTCCTTACAGGAGTAGAAAGTCTTGATTCTCACAAGGAGTGACTACTGCTTTTGAACTGCTGACCTTGCAGTTAGCAGCCAAACCTGTAACCACTATGCCACCAATGACAGCATTAACAAATTATGCGGCAACAGTGTATATAGCGCCCATTACTAACAGTAAAATGTTAAAAAACGAACCAGAGGACTTCAGTGTGGTTCATGGTAACTCAAACACAATTTAAGGTAAGGAATACCTGTACACAGTTATAAAAGAATCTGTAACTCCCACCTCCACTGCTCAACTACAGCAAAGTAACAGATGGGTCTCTATGGGGAAGAGTAACACTAGTGAGGTACTCATACCTTAGAATAAATCACCTCACCATCTGAGATCAAAAGGGCAGCATGTGCCCAAGGACCAAGTTAAGGAAGAAGGAAGAATGGGAAAGGAAAGAGGGAGGAATGGGATACGTGATGGTACGCTGAAGGGCCTGCAGTGCATGAAATGAAACAAATGTGTAAACTGTTGAATGGAAAACTGAAAGTCTGCTCTGTAAACCTTCACCCAGTTCATAATAAAAAGTAAAAACAAAAAAACCTAAAACTCTTAATATGAAGAATACCGTTCAATGTAAACAGTAGCATATGTAGGTTAAGATTTCATTTTAACAGGACATGAAAAAGCAGGGAGAACACGGGCATATATGTGAATCAATTGTACAGACAAAAATCACGTTAAGGAGACAGCATACAATACTAATGACTATCTCAGGGGTATAGGATGGATGATTTAAACTGTATGTTTGAAAAGATACTGTGCTAGGATCTTACCCCCACCAAAAAAATCTCTGGACAATCGACAATCAGTGGTTAGTATTTTAACTTTATGGCATAAGATGATTCCACTAGAGAGAGCTTATAAAATTAAAACTTACTGTGCCAGTATATGTTATAACTACTAGGTCCCTAAACCAACAATCTCCATTAGACAGAATGCAGAGGGGAAAAAGGCCTTAGAACAAAGCAATTTTACCACACCTCTCCTCTGTTAAAACCAACACTTAGCTGCTAGACTTTTCTTGGAAAATATATTCTTATTATAAAATTCACAATACTTAGCTGTGTTACCGGTTTCTCAATCTCCAGCCAACCAGAAGCAGTTGGAGGCAAACGTATCAACAGCTGCACGAGCAGGCAAATAGAGAACACCATTTGGCATGGGTACAAATGGTGGCTAGGCAGCACGATGGCAACGTTCCCGCTGGCACTCATGAGAACATTATTACCGGTTTGGGAAAGTAGAGAAATGATCAGGCAATTTTTAAAAGATTCCCTTCAAATGTGATGGAAAACACACCAACTTTCCAAAATGTAAAGGCACCTGGGAAAATATATGGCAATATAGGATCAAAGCTTATACATGAGACAGAAGGACTTTTCCTTTGTTCAGGAAAGGTCTCCTGGGAGCTTTGGGGGAGTGGGGAACCCCGCTGCTGGCCTGGCTTGCATATACCTGTCACCCCTCCAGCCTCTGCAGTCTTCTTAACTTTCTGCTGGTCATCCCAGCGCAGCTCTGAGAAGCCGTCCACATCGACATCAGGGTGCGGGAGGCAATGGCCGACCTTCCAGAAGCAGGAGAAATGGTACCAGTGTGGGACTTTGCCGTCAAACATGGGAGACTGGAAGGAAGCAGATCAGAGAGGTAAATGGTACAAGGACTGGAGCTCCAGGCTTCTCGATCTCTGTATCATCCCCAGCCCTTGGCAACCAGCGGCCCAAGTCAATCCTTAGTTCATCTGTAAGATGAGAAGCACCTGGCACACCTCCTCTGCCACAGGAAAGGCTGCAGATGGGTGGGAAACTGCACCCTGTTCCACGCGCCTTCTCTACGCCCTCCTAGACAGCACAGACAACGCAGCCTGCTGTTCCTGACTCGACTCTCGGGACATGAAACCCCTAGGAAACGGTGGCCACTTTTGAGAACAGAGCTCTGTTCACGAACCCTTTAGCCACACACGGCAACATTCCAGTGACATGACTCACCACATCTTATGTAATAAAATGTACATAAGATTCCCAACCCACATCAAGATCCCGCTGCAGATGACAGGGGAAGCCAGAGAGCGGGTCCCGTCAGGCCTGGACTCAAAGGACCTCTGTGGACCAGAGAGGGCTCTTCAAGTGCCATCACAGTAAAAAGTAATGAGGAGCAAGTGATTGGTGATGAGCAAGACTGGAAAAAACCGTGTCGGAGAGTGTCAAGCTCACAGGAGCCACACCGATGTGGGTGGTGTGGACTTTCACGAAGGGAGAATGAAAGTGAATGGGGCCGGGGAAGAAGGCCAGGGAGGAGAGACAACAGTCAGGCCCGATCTGCTTACTCACGGGCTGCTAGGAAGCACACCTCCCAAGTGCAGGAACTGGAAGCTCCCAGGCAGTAACAGGCTAGAGAGAATGGCATCTACCGGGTCTTTAGGTGGTGCAAACAAGGAGCCTGGTGGTTTCGTGGTTACTTGCTGGGCTGCTAACTGTAAAGCCAGCAGCACAAACCCACCAGCCGCTCCAAGGGGGAGAGGTGGCTTTCTGCTCCTGTTAAGATTGACTGTCTCGGAAACCCACAGGGTGTTTTTTTTCTTGGGGGAGGGATGCTAGACTGCAAACCTTAAGGCTGGCGGTTTGAATCCCCCCGTGGTGCTGCAGTAGAAAGGCTTCGTGATCTGTTTTCATAACGATCACAGCCATAAGAAAGCCCTGCGAGGATGGAGCTGTCCGCTGTTGCATGGGGTGGGGTGTGGGTGCAGGTCATTATAAGAGGAGCAAAGTTGACTGTCCCAGGTTTTTACTTTGGTACCCCTCTCAAGCCCCGGTGACTTCGCAACCAGCCCCTCACAGATGGAAACTGCTGGACAGACAACTGTACATCAGTCGTCCAGGCTGGATTTCACTCTGACAACACAGTGCTCTCTTTCCACTCCGTTGCCCAGCAGGAAGCACAACGCCACAGTCTACTTAAAATACACAAGCTGCTCTAACGGCAGGGTGCCCCACCCCAAACATCTGCTTTTCTAGAACATCAGAACTAAATGCTGTGCACGCATAACAAAGTATTATAATTGTATAAATAAGTATGATGCAGAACTTTTAAGATAGAGTTGTAGGAGTGAGGGAGATATTCTGGGGGTGGGGAGGATGACAAAGTAACTGTAAGGCTGATTTGAATCTGCTGAGAAGCCAAGTTCCTCCATGTTTGCCCTGGAGCCCACCCTAGAAAGTTCTGCCCCAAGGCTGAGCCAGTAAAAAAAAAAGTTCTCCATAAACAGGAAGGAATGTGCCTTTGTAACATCACTGACAACCAAGGTCTGGCTCCTAATACTTTGGGGACTCAGTGCTGTCTCCCCAACTATGGGCGCAGTGCTGGGCATCCTAGGTGCTGCCCAAATACAGGCTGCAGAGAGGACAAATCAAGAGTGCCGGGGTTTGAGGGCACCCAGAGGTCCCTAGGAAGAAGGGCCTGGTGGCCTACTTCCGAAAGGGCAGCCACCGAAAACCCAAGACAAAACACACAGGTCACCCAGCACTCTCTATAAAGACTACAAGTTGGAGGCTAGCATCTCCGGGGACAGCCACAAGGGGCCACCCGGAGGCATGACAGCTAAGGCATCTGGTGTTTTGATACTTAAGGAGAACAATCCACCTATACAAATGTAAAAAGAGTCCTAGCTCCAAGCCCGTAGCCAGTGAGAGGGCCAGCTTTACACATGAATTAAAACCCAAACTCATCCCCAATTACAATGCCTGGAGAATTTCTTTTCCTATCCAGTGTGCGCAGAAGATTAACATTTTGGCGTAGAGTGAGTCACACACAGTTCCTCAAGGGCACACTATCCCAGAGTCCCTAGGCAGAGCGAAACTCCCCCTTCCCAGCGGTCTTGACACAGCTGTACTCGGCTCTAACCATGGTGGTGCCGGGTTAAGTGTTTGGCTCTTCATCAGAAAACTCAAAAACCAAACTCACTGCCACCAAGTCGCTGCCAATTCATAGCGACCCTAGGGGACAGGGTGCAAGGGCCTCGTGAGGCCCCAGACTGACTCTCCAGGAGAAGAAAACCCCGTCTTTCTCCCTCGGAGCAGTTGGTTTCCAACTGACCTTGTGGCTAACAGCCCAACGTGGAACCTCCACATCACCAGGGCTCCACAACCAGAAAGCTGGGTGGTTTGAATCCAACAGGCATCCTAAGAGGAAAAACGAGGCAGTCTGCTCTACACCGATTAAGCCAATTCTCACTCAGACCCAGCAGAACTGCCCCCGTAGATTCTGAGACTACAAACCTTCAAGGGAGTAGAACGTGTCTCTTTCTCCCACGGGGCGGTTAGTGGTTTTGAACTGCAGACTCTGGTTAGCAACCCAGTGCATAACCCATTCGGCCACCGTGGCTCCACGATTACAGCCTTGGAAACCCCATGGGGCAATTCTACTGTCCTTACAGGGTCACTGCCTGACTCAATGGCAATGGGTATCCAAATAGAACAAGGGCCCCGCTGGCCCCAGGAGGAGCTGAGGATATCCCTTTCACAGAAAGTCTTAAAATGCTTCATGAAATGCACTTATAGTAAGATAATCAGAACACTTAAAAAATAATTGTGGGACAACTAACCAATGCTTTAAATAGGGTTAAATGCTTTGAAGCAGTAAATAACAATTTAATTTGTATCTGATTTAATAACCACCATATTTTGGAGTAGAGGTGAGACTAAATGGTAATTTGAAAAATCAACATCTGTAGAGAAATCAACATACCTTCAATTACTGGAGGGGCTAGGTACTGCTACTATGATTTTGCTTTGCTGAATTTCTAGAGGTTCGTGCAAAGTAGAGATGTAAAGTTTCTCACCATCCAAATGCTTGAAACTCTAATTCTAGCCACCATCCCTCTGACTCCAGGTTGATACCCCCCTGCTCACCCCCAACCCAGTCCTTGCACCAGGAGAGGGAACTTCATCCCAGTAAATTCCAATTCACAGTGGCCCTACAAGGGTAAGCCTTGGGCTGCTAACGGCAAAGTCCAGTTTGAATCCACCAGGGCACCTTGGGAGAATGAGGAGGCTGTCTGCTCCTGTAAAGATTTACAGCCCCCACAGAGTTGTGGGGCAGCTGCACTCTGCCCTGTTGTCATGCTAGAGTCGGATGACTGGCAGTGGGTGGGAATCGTCCCAGAAGCAGGCTGCCCATCTACTATGGAGGCGCAGCTGGTGTATCCCAGCTACCACTTAACCACTGTGTCACCAGGGTGCCTCATGGGAACAGGTTCAGCTTGTAGTCCGGGTAAAGCTCAAAGCCTTGCTACTGTGGCTAGCCATGTTGGAGCCAGCTCCAACTCATGGTGGCCACAGCACAGTCTGGGGCTGCACCATTCTCAGGACAGAAGCTGTGGCTTTCACAATGGCTCCTCCTTTTGACACACAGCACTCGCTGGCTAACTTTCAGAAAAAGACCAGGCTTTTCTTTTTTTGGTCTTACTTTGGAAGCTCTGCTGGAACCTGGGTACCATGAGTAGCCCCAATGACATGTGAAATACCAGCGATATAATCTTCAATATTGTTGCAACATACAATCCACCACAGCAAACACACTGACAGATGTGTGGGAGCTGCTAACGGGGTGCACTGACTGACCTGGAATAGAACCTGGGAATCCCTCAGGGCAGGTAAGAACTCTACCAGGGAACTAACAATGCCCCATTCAATGTCCCTTAGTGGAGGGAGATACGGCTCCTCAAATGTCTCAGTCTACTTTTTTATTTTCATTTTCCAGAGCCCACGATTTTGCAAATAATGACTCCTACTCAAGCCCCCACATTTAAGTGGATCCGTTGGCCTCCTCTCCTGGGCACACGGCTCCACCAGGGGAGGCACCTGAGCAGCAGTGTTTGCTTCCCTGACATCTTCCCTTTATCCAGTGGGACCCTGCCAGGCATGGACTGTAAGTACCTTTCTGTCCTTGGCACCTAAAATGCGCCTGGAAATTAATAGGTGCTCAAGGACGAAGTACTAAGCAAGGCAGGTCCTGAAGATGGCAAGTTAACAGCCTCAGTACCTGCCACAATATGAAATGAGGAGCCTAAGTACAAAAGTAGGTGATCTCTCCCTCAGCTACCCCTTCCAACCTACTGGTTCATTCTGAGTCACAGTGGCCCCGTAGGGCAGAGCGGACGGCCACTTAGGGTTTCCCAGGTTGTCATCCTTATAGAAGCAGACTTTCTCATCGTTCCCTAGCGGTGTAGCTAGGGTATTCAAAGCACCAGTCTCTCAGCTACCAACCAACCACGGGGCCACTAGGTTTCCTCTCTATTATTGACAATCAAGGGAGGACTACCTGGCCAATCCTCAAACCTGTTACCATCTCACTGCACAGAAGGAAAAGGTAGAGTGAGTTATCTTGACCCTGCGCACTATGCATAGGGAAGAGATGGGGGGGAGGGGCAGGTGAGAAGCAGAATTGCAGTAGCAAATGGGAAGGTGGAGGACGCAGGAAATGCGGAGGCTTTAGTTGGGACCTTAGGAGAAAGATGGGGCTGGAGCTTTCCATTTCCGTAGAGTCTTACAGTCTTGGAAATTCAAAGGGGTAGTTTTACCCTGTCCCATCCGGTCACTATGAGTTGACATCAACCCCACACCAGTGAGTTTGGTTTGAATTTTTTGGTTTTGGCTGGGACCTTAAGGCACACCACCCCCACACACAATGCGATCCTACACTCCCTAGGGCACTGAGGGGGACCCCCAACTGGTCGGAAAAACCAGAAGATCAAGCCCCAGAGCCAATCTACTCATAACAGAAGGCTGTAAATTTACCAAGGGAACATCTGTGGACCTGGGAAATTTGGGGGGAAAAGTTATTTTAAAAACATAAATTAGGCTCAAAGTGAGCCCACTGTACAGATACATTACCAGCATGCATAGCTTTGCATGTAATTAAGTGAAAAATGAGGGTGAGCAGGCAGTGAAATGAGAGCCAAAAATAGGTTAAAATAAAACACCTCATTCAAGGCAGCGGCCACAGTTAATGTAGGACAAAAATCTTCTACGCAAAGTAGGTAAAAATCAGGCCAGCTTCCTGCCCGAAAACATTATCTCCCTGCATGATTCTGTGGAAGAGTCAAGCCTGTAAGGAGAATGAAGAGAGGCCATGGACACACAAAGCCCTTAGTGCAGTGAAACAATTCTGTATGACACTCCAATAACGGTGGCTACATGACATTATGCCTTTGTCAAAATCCACAAAAAGGTCTAACAGAAACAATGAGCTCTAAAGGTAAACTGTGGGCTGTAAGTTATAATAATTTATCAACATGGGCTCATCGACTGTAACAAATGTACCACATTTTTGCAACATGGTCACAGGGAAAACTGGGCAGGGGAAGGGGAGGGGAAGGCATGGCGCTAATCTTCAACTTTTCTGAAAACCTGAAATTGCTAATGAAGTGTATTAAAGAAGAAAAAAAATCAGACCAGCTTCCAAAGTCCATGCACATTAGTTCCACCCCTCTAACGGGAACGGCGAAAAAACAAAACAAAACATAAAACAGGAACTCTTTCACTCCCAAACAAGGATTGAATTAATGCCTTCATTTTAAAAAGCAAAAGATCAGAGCACCTCCAGAGTTCCTGATTTTTTGGCTGCAAGATCAACCAAACCGTCCGGGAAAGGGCCCAGGGAGGCCACACGGGACGAAGGGCAGCAGCTGTTCCCACAGGCCCCAGAACACGGCTCGGGCAGCCTGGGCCCAGCCCCCTCCTCCGGGCAAGCCCTCCACCCTCAATTCTCCCCGAGGCCTGCGCTTCCAGGGCAGCAAGACCGGGGCAAGTGGGGAGCGGAGCAACTGGAAGGAGCCCTCGGGGGAGGGGCGCGCTCGGCACACGCCCCGACTCTGTACAAAGCGGCCCGGCTCGGAGCCTCCCCGCCCGCCCGCACCTGCACCATGATAGCCATCCGGAGCGAGTCCTTGGGGATGTTCTCCTTGCATTTTTTGCAAGAGGCGCGGCCGCTTTTGGCGTACTCGGCCCGGTAGAGCTTGTCCGAGGAGTCCGCCATCCCGCTACTCGTGCCGCTTCACTACTGCTGCCGGACGCCGCCGCCTCGCTGGCCCGCGCGCGCTGCCCGCTCTCCGCTATCGCCCCAGCGCCTTAGGCCGCAGCCGCCGCCGTCGCCGCCTTTAACCACGCCGCGCCGCCGACCACCCGGCGCTCCCCGATAGATTGCTGATGCCTGGCCGCGGGAACGTCCCCCGCGCCTGCGCTCAGGGGGCGGGGCCGGTGGCACGCAGGCGCCCTCCGCTGGGCGCGGGGAGGTGGTGCCTGCTCACGCCTGGAGCCCTAGCTAAGAATAGATCTAGGGTTAAGATTATGGTTTGGCTTCCTCCTCCCCACTGTCATGACCCCAGTTCTGCCTTACAAATCCGCCTAGACCAGAGGATGTACACTGGTACAGATAAGAGCTGGAAACACAGGGAATCCAGGGCAAATGAACCCCTCAGGGGCAATAGTGAGAGTAGTGGTACCAGGAAGGGAAGGGGAAGGTGGGGTAGAAAGGGGGAATTGATCACAAGGATCTACATATAACCCCCTCTCTGGGGGATGGACAACAGAAAAGTGGGTGAAGGGAGACATTGGTGAGTGCAAGATTTGGAAAAATAATAATTTATAAATTATCAAGGGTTCAAGAAGAAGAGTGAGGGAGGGAAAAATGAGCTGATACCAAGGGCTTAAGTAGAAAGTAATGATGATGGCAACAAATGGACAAATGAGAATGATGATGGCAACAAATGGACAAATGAATAGATCTATGTGCATATATTTATAGGTTTAGTATTAAGGTAGCAGAAAAACATTGGGCCTCCACTCAAGTATTCCCTCAATGCAAGAATACTTTCTTCTATTAAATTGGTATTCTATGATGCTCACCTTCCCGACACAACTGCTGAAGACAAAGCGGGTGAATAAGCAAATGTGGTGAAGAAAGCTGATGGTGCCTGGCTATCAAAAGATATAGCATCTGGGGTCTTAAAGGCTTGAAGGTAAACAAGCGGCCATCTAGCTCAGAAGCAACAAAGTCCACATGGAACAACATATCAGCCTGTGTGATCACGAGGTGTTGAAGAACGGATCACTGAAGACAAATGGGTGCATAAGCAAATGTGGACAGGGCAAGATATGACAAAATAATAATTTATAAATTATTAAGAACTCATGAGGGATGGGGGAGCTGGGAGGGAGGGGGAAAAATGAGGACCTGATGCCAGGAGCTTAAGTGGAGAGCAAATGTTTTGAGAATGATGAGGGCAATGAATGTACAAATGTGCTTTGAACAATTGATGTATGTATGAGTTGTGATAAGAGTTGTATGAGCCCCTAATAAAACGATTAAAAAAAACAAACAAATGGACAAATGTGCTTGGCACAATGGATGGATGGATGGACTGTGATGAAAGCTGTATGAGCCCCTAATAAAATGATTGGAAAAAAAAGATTATGGTTGCAGTTCTAGGGTAAAGTTTAGAGATAGAGTTTACATTTGGGGTATGTGTTAGGGTTAGAGTCACGTGGTTAGCTCAAGGGAAAACTTAATTTAGGGTTACATCTAAGATTATGGTTTAGAAACACATTTGAGATAGGGTTAGTCCTGGGGTTAGGGTTAGATCTAAACTAATAGCGGTAAGAACAAAATTACACTGGGGTTGTCAATTCTGATTCATAGTTTAGGGCTAGAGTTATGGGTAGGGTTAGGATTAGAATTAGCTTTAGGTGTATAATAGGGAGGGTTTCAGGTCAGGGTTCACGCCGTAGGATTAAAATGAGACGTAAGGTTAGATTTAGAATTGGAGTTTGAATTCAGGGTAGGGTTAGGGTTAGAAGTAAGGCTAGTGCTCAGGCTGTGGTTATGTCAGGTCTAGGATTGGGATTGGAGGTAAAATTAGGGCTAGTCACATGGAAGGAGCACTCCAGCCTGTGTGATCATGAGGTGTCAATGGGATCAGGTATCAAAAGATCCCAAGCAAACAATTGTATCAATATGAATGAAGGGGGTTGGAGTTGAGACCCAAAGCCCACCTGTAGACAATTGGACATCCCCCCACAGAAGGGTTACAAGGAAGGGATAATTCAACCAGGTGCAGTATAGCACCTATGAAACACACATCATTCCTCTAGTTCTTGAATGCTTCTTCCCCCCACACTACCATGAGCCAGTTCTACCTTACAAATCTGGCTAGACCGGAGTACACACATTGGTGCAGATAAGAGCTCTGGACACATGGAATTCAGGACAGATAAAGCCCTCAGGAACAGTAGTGGGAGGAGTGAAACCATGAGGGTAGGGGAATGGTGAGGGCTGGGGTGGGGGGCAAGGGGAACCTATCACAAGGTTGGATAGGTAACCCACTCCCAAGGGGGGTGAATAACAGAAATGTCCGTGAAAGGAGACAATGGACAGTGTAAGACACGAAATAACAGGACTCATGAGGGTGGGAAAGTGGGGGAGGGAGGGGAAAAAAGAGAAGGAAGAGGATACCAAGGGCTCAAGTAGAAAGAAAATGTTTTGGAAATGTTGATGGCAACATAGGTACAAGTAGCAAGACATGACAAAATAATAATTTATAAATTATCAAGGGTTCATAGGGAGGGGGAAGCGGGGAGGGAGGGGAAAAATGAGGAGCTGATGCCGGGCGCTTAGGTGGAGAGCAAGTGTTTTGAGAACGATGAGGGCAATGAATGTACAAATGTGCTTTACACATTTGATGTATGTGTGGATTGTGATAAGAGTTGTATGAGCCCCTAATAAAATGATTTAAAAAAAACATAGGTACAAGTGTGCTTAATACAATTGAATGATGAGTTGTCTTAAGATTTGTAAGAACCCTCAATAAAATGAAAAAAATTTAGGGTTAGTGTAGCATTTGTGTTAGTATTCTAATTTAGATTTAGGCAGAGAATAGGCCTTGGGCTACACATGGATTTAGACTTAATTACTGGATTAGAAGCTAGAGTTAGGGTTAGGGCTAAGGTTAAAATTAGAGATAGGGGCCATGGAATTGTCACTTTATGTACAACGGAATGAAACATGGCTTAATCCTGCACTATCTTCACAGTTGTTAGGTTTGAGCCCATTACTGCAGCCACTGGGTCAATTCAACTTGTACAGGGTCTACCTCTTTTTCCCTAACCCTCTACTTTACTAAAACCAAACCAAACTCACTGCTGTCCAATTACTGCTGACTCACAGCGACTCCACTGTGGGTTTTTGAGACTGTAAGTGTTTTGCATGGGTCCTCAAACTTTTTAAACAGGGGGCCAGCTGTTCCTCAGACCCGTTGGAGGGCCGGACTATAGTTTTAAAAAAAACTATGAACAAATTCCTATGCACACTGCACATATCTTATTTTGAAGTTAAAAAACAAATGGGGCAAAAACACCGGCATGCTGGATCAATGTCCTCGGCGGGCCGCATGTGGCCTGTGGGCCGTCGTTTGAGGACCCCTGGAGGAATAGAAAGCCCAGTCTTTCTCCCGCAGTGCTGCTAGGTGGTTTCAAAGTTCCGATCATAGAGATCACAGCCCAATGTATAACCACTACACCCTGGGCTCCTCCTAGTTTATCAAGTGTGATTTTTTTTCTTAGGGACTGGTCTCTCCTGATAACTTGTCTGTAGTATGTGAGACAAAGTATCACAATTTTGCTTCTAAGGAGTATTTTGATTGTACTTCTTCCAAGACCGTTGTGCTTGTTTTTCTAGCAGTCCATGGTACTTTCAGTATTCTTCATGAACACCATCAGTCAAATGCATCGATGCTTCTGTCTTCTTGATTTATTGTTCAATCTTTGCATGAGCACGAGGCAACTAAAAATACCAATGCTTAATTGCGCCTTAGTCTCCAAGTGCCATCTTCGTTCTTCAACACTGTAAAGAGGTCATGTAGACCAGATTTACCCAATGCAATAAATCATTTCATTTCTTGACTGCTGCTTCCAGGAACATTGATTGTGGATGCAAGAAAAATGAAGTTTTTGGTAACTTCAAGCTTTTCTGTGTTTATCATGATGTTGTCTATCTGTCCCATGTTATTCATAGTGTGTTATCATCTACACCGTCAAATGCCTTTGCACAATCCGTAAAAACAAAAACATCTTTCTGGTATTCTCTACTTTCAGCCAAGATTCATGTGATGTCAATAGTGACATCCCTCCTGCCACATCCTTTTCTGAATCTGGCTTGAATTTCTGGCAGTTGTTGATGTAGTGCTGCAACAGTGTTTGAATGATCTTCAGCAAAATTTTATTTATTTATTTTAGACATAAACAAAACAATTTACCCAACAACATAGTATACGTACATGATTTTCCAGCATACATGGAACATGTTCCAGAATAGATTGTATGTTAGGCTACAAAGGAAGTATCAATAAATTTAAAGCCATACACTGTTGAGACCCCACTTGCTTCTTTATGGACTCTATTATACCAGTTGACCTTGATGTTCTTGAGACTATGGTCCTCAGGCCCCAGTCGAGGGATGTATTCCCTCAAGGTGCTTGGCTATGTCTCAGAAGGCTTCACAATTCCCCCCCCCCCTGTGTACTCTGATATATTTATATGTAGAATTAGCTTCTGTCAGACCTATAGATATTCATGTGTATAATCCCATTTGCCTTCTCACACTTGTTCAGTGTGTCGATACATCTACTTGTAGATTATTGTTATTTCAGAATTGTGTATGTAATAGTATGTGTTAGTCTGGGTACTTTAGAGAAAGAAATGCACAGAAACTCATATATAAGAGAGAGTTTTATATAAAGGTTAAGTGCGCATCAAGAAAACATCCCAACCCAGTGCTGTTCAAGCCCACAAGTCCAACAATAACCCATATGTCCGCCACCAATCCACAAAGTCCTCCTCCATCTCACAAAACAGACACAATGATGCGGACTGCAGGAGGAAAGCTGAGTCAGTGAATGTGTAAGCATCTCCACGCGGGTGCTCCAGCACCCAGGGCTGCATTGGGGTAGGTACATGTGGCTTCTCCTCAGGGACGTCCTGCAGGAAATGAGCCTTTCCAGCTGAAGCACGGAACTGGCTAAGGCAACTGCACCCTGGTCTGACCATCACAAAGCAAGAGACCTGAGAACTAGAAAGGCGAGGCTCACAGAGCCATTTATCCCTCCGCCCTTCAATTAACCCCACATGCATTTATCAGCCAGGTTGGCACAATAAACTAACTCATAGTATTTACCTTTGTTACCTTTAACTCATGTCCCTTTGTCATTTATCTAGGTATTGATTCTCCCTGCCATTCCTGGTAACCATCAAAGAATGCTTCTGTCTGCAAACTTTTACTTGACTTTTTATAATAGCGATCTCATATAAACTTTATTTTTTTTATAATTGACTATTTTTCACTCAGTATAATATTCTTCAGGTTCATCCATGTTAATTGTTTCTTGGATTCATTATTCTTCTTTAACACTGGGTAGTGTTCCATTGTGTATATATACACACCAAAGTTTGTTTATCCATTCTTCCAAGAATGGACACTTAGATTGCGTCCATCTTTTTTTGCTATTGTGATTAACGATGATACCTTTTCCCACAGTGCTTGCACCATTTTATAGTCTGACCAGCATTGTATGAAAGTTTCAGCCTCTCCAGAATTTTTTTTCTTTTTCTTTTTAAAAATCCTATTATTGCTGGGGTGAAGTCATAACTCATTTTTTAAAATTTGGATGTCTATAATGCCTAATGATTGTGAGCATTTCTTCATAGTCTTGTTGGCTGCCTGAAGGTCTTCTTTGGTGAAGTGTCTGCTCATATCCTCTTCCTATTTTAAAAATTGAATTTGCTTGTCTTTTTATCATTGAAATATTGATGTGTTCTATACATTTTAGGAAAACTTATAATCCCTTGTCAGATTTTTTTCCAAAATATTTTCTTCCAGTCTATAGGTTTGCTTTTTACTCTTTTGAGAAGTCTTATGAGGTACGTAAGTCTTTCAATTTCTAGAAGGCCCAGCTATCTAGTCTATCTTCTATTGTTTTTGCATTTTTGGTTATGTTTAATAGATTAATTATGCCATAATTAGGTGGTCCCTAACTTTGCTACCCTCCCCCAACTTGATATTGTCTTAGGCTGAGTTTACTAGGGGGAAATATATATATATATAAAGGAAATTGTTCACACAATTGTAGAAGTGAGCAATTTCCAAGTCTATGGGTCAGATGACAGGTTGAAGGCTTCTCCTGACTCACGTACCTGCACCGGCTTTATGATACATCAGAAAGCAAACTTCTGACTACAGAGACAAATGAATCCTAGGTTGACAGGTAAGATGGCAGGCTGCTGCATCAAGCCCAAAAAATCAGAGATCAGATGATAAATCAGATGTAGAATCCAGACTCACCAAAGAGCTAACAAGCTTTTCCACAGCAGCCATTTATATTGGACGCAGGACACAGTCTCCTTAACTGTCAAACCATTGAAAATTCTATCCCAGGCAAATTGATACTAAACCTTAATATTACTGCCCACCCTTTGCCAATTTGGCACTTGCACACATCTGAAACTGTAAATAATCTCTAAATAAAGACAGTTATAAAGTCATATTTGCCTCTAACCCAATTCAACTAACACAACTGACAAGGCACTAACTTTATTTATATCTTATATTTTATATGTAGCAAAGCAAAAATATTTGATGTATATAAAAAAGGAAGAAATTAATTATAACAATTCCATTCCTCATTTTTGCAACTGATCATGTGGCTGCAGCTGGTAAATAAAACTACTTTCTTCCACACTTCATTCCATATTCCCTTTACCGTCAATAAGCACCTCAGCTGGGGCTGGTTGTGTGCCTGCTGAGGAGACCTAAATCTCCATTCCTTCATTGGTGGTCATGTTGGAATTGGGCTGCTACAGTTAACACTGGATGTTAATTAAGGAAATAGTAGTGCCAAGAGAAGCTGTGGGAGTCTCTGTATTCCAGACATGTAGTATTAAGTTAAATGTGGGGAGATGGGGGGTGCCAGCCCCACCGCTGCTACTACTACCCACGGGTTCAGTAAGCACAATTGTACGGTTGAGATATATATATTATATTAAAGTCATCGAGAGCATGAGAGATAAAAGAGATATTACAATGATGCAGTCAGACACATTACATGGTAGGATTGCTCACCTCCGCCCCACATGGTGGTCCTCGTGGGGGGAACCCGGCTACGAGAGCAGGAGCAGCCTTGGGGACCAAGACCCGGAGAGCTTCTCCTGGCCCAAGGGCCAGAGAATCTCCGGGAGTCGGGGAGAGCCTCCCGGGCTCCAGAGCGAGCTCCCTTTTCTTTATTGCTAACCACACATTATATCACTTTAGGGGGACATGATTACAGAATCACACGTCACAGGAAGGGGCAGTACAATAGGTGTACACATTGTAGGAAGGGGATCTATGATAGGTGTAAGCATAACAGGAAGGAATGAGCTAGGAATGGGAAGGTCAAAAAAAAAATTAAATAAGTAAATAAAAAGGAATGGGAAGGTCTAGGGGTATACATGTGACAAGATGGGTGGACCCTAGATTCATGATGGCAGTCTAATCTTGGTCATCCTTGGGTGGGTTTAACCTCTCTGGTGTCTCCTACAAGGAAACAGACAACTACTATCCTTATCAGAAGGGAGTGGGCCCTACTTGTGGGATAAACAGTGGTGTCTGCTTGATCCAGACAGCTGATAACTCTCAGGGAGAATGATCCCTAGTCCACTTCTTATGGCCTCCAAGTGTACAGTCATTCTCAAGCAGCTAAGCCTGGCATATATTTGGGGGAGACAACTTGAGAGAAATCCTTCTGTTTCCCACACAGACATATTTTTCTTTACCTCTAACATGTAACATCAATGTCAGTTCTCCTTGGTAATAAGGGTAAATCACACCATCCAATATAATAACTTCCTTCTTTGTCTGTTGATCCTGAGACATTAGGGACCCAGAGTGGCTGGAGAGGTAGGGCAATTCTTAACATACAATTAAATAGATTAGTGTGTGTCTGTAAGTGTTAAATATTCCTCCATCTGGAACTAAGACCTCCAGACTTGATATGTGTAGGGTCATTAGGAGTAATAGTGAAAAGTGTCACTCCCATGTCCATCCTTTGGTTCCTGGACCTGTAAATCCTGAATATTGGAGAAATAGCACCATTTATTGGATGCTGATTTAAAGCACATATAGTCTCTTGAAGAACATTGCCCCAATCCTGTATGGAATTGCAACCTGGCTGGCACCATAATTATGTTTTTAGAAGGCCATTCCATTGTTCTCTAAAGTCAAGAAGTTGAGGAACATCATCAGTAAGACCAGTGAATTCCATGAGCACAGGCCTAGTGCTACACTGAATTTCCTACGAGCAGAGTCCCTAGATCTGAAGTGATGCTATGCAGGACGCAGGATACCAGGCCAGTAAATAGGGATTCTGTAAGTCCATAGATAATAGTTTTGCCAGAAGCATTCCATACAGGGAAGGCAAATCTGAGTAAGTGTATATTTGAATAAAAAAAATACAGCCTGTCATAGTCAAGGTTTTATATCAACTTGGTTTGGTTAGGATTCTCAGTTATTTGGCAGTTAGATGTAGTAATTCCCTTAATAAGATATAACATCATATAAACATTTTAGTGATGAGATCTATGAGCAGCTAACCAATTGACAGGAAGTTTCCATAGAGGGGTATGGCATTCTTTTAATATAAGTGATTTCTATGTAAAAATTTGCTTGCTTTTGGCTGGGTGTGGATCTGGCATCTGGTTCATCACCTGACCTCTAGGTATGTAAGTCAGTGTGGCCTGCTGTTTTTCCTGCTGATCCTGAAAGTTGTCAGCAGCCTGCCATCTTCCTCACTGACCTTGGATTCATTTATCTCTGCAGCCAGACATTGATCTTGGGCTCATCAGCTCCTGCAACTATGCCAGTCAGGGGAAGCCTCCAACCTGACTCCTGACTCATGAACCTAGAAGTTTCCCACCTATGCAACTGTGTGAGTCATTTTCTTGTTTTTGTTATATAGACACTTGTCTGTCTGTCTGTCTATCTATCTATCATCTATCTATCTGTCATCTATCACACACTTCACTGATTTTACTTCTCTGAGATATACCCTTTCCATAACAGAAGTGGTCTGATGTCATCGATTTGCCTCAGGGTTTTTAGTTGATCTCTTCAAGGAATGGTCAACTCAGTGTTGGTTTCTCCTGCTGGCAGATTGGGCAATTCAGCAGTGACTGTAGCCAAGTCAGACTTGGTAGGTTTTATGTTAACTTGAGTGGACCAGGATTCTCCCATGATATGCTACAGTGTGGTCAACTCCATGATGGTATCATCTGTGAAGTAGTCAAGCAGTTTTGGAAAGAATAGGGTGCAGTGCCACACAGTCTTCATACAGTGGAGGGAACTTTTATTTGGGGTGTAACCTACTCTTAGTATAGATTGGCAGTGTTTGGGGAAACTAGTTCTGGACCTGAATTTTGCATCTGGTACATGGGCATCCTATTAAATCACCTGTCACTCCCAGGAGCCATCAGTGGACTTCTGACCTTGGATTCATTTGGCACACCTCAGATTCATTCAGCTCTGCATTCACCAGCCTGTGCCTCTGCCACTACATAAGTCAGGAGAAGCCTTCAGCCTACATCTGACCCATGGATTTGAACCAGACTGGACTTACCCACTTCTTCAACTGTGGGAGCCCTTTCTTGATATAAGTAGCTCTCTCTCTCTCTCTCTCTACACACACACACACACACACACACACACACACACACACACACACCTTTCTCTATACACACACACCTCTCTCTCACTATATATATACACACACACACCCCTCTCTCTCTCTCTCTACACACACACACAAAACCATCACTGGTTTTGCTTCTCTAGAGAACAAATACCATGATCGGAAATACTTGTTGCTGAGCACATGCGTATCATCCATCTTTGCCACTATGTCCACTTTGTTCATGACCTCTTAGGCAATGACTGGTGTGGCTGGGGAAAGAGGATGACTGGTTTCTATGGAATTTGTTAGCCTATCTACTCCATTGTTAAAATTCTTCTCTACTGAAGTAACCCTTTGTGAGCATTCACATGAGACACACATATCTTCACATTTTTGGCCCGTAATGAGAAGTCTTTCCACATACCTCTTTCTCATACCTTCTTGTGACGAATTTTCTAATCATGCTCCTTCTAAGTTCCTGGCTATCCCGTGAAACCATTGGCCACCACCCATGAATCAGTATACAGTCTTGCATCGGCCATTTCGCCTTCGAAGCAAAATGAACCAACAGTTGCACGACAGGAAGTTCTGTCCTTTGGGACACCACTGTCCTTGAGGGAGATCCCATAAATAGTTACAGTCTCAGAAAGCCACAGGGCAGGGTGGTGGTGGGTGGTGTTGGTATGAGTCCTCATTAACTGACAGTGATAAATATCTATATAATATATCTTAATTCTTATATCAAGAAAAATAATTTGCATTGTTGTGGAGGTATAGAAGTAGGCAAGTTCCAAGTCTGAGGGTCAACGGTCTTAACTCATGTAGCTGCAGAGATTAATGAACCCAGATTGGCAGGTCAGATGGCAGACTTCTGGCTATAGAAGTAATTGAATCCAAGGTTGGTAGGTAAGATGACAGGCTGCTGACAACTCCCAGGATCAGCAGGCGATATAGCAGGTCAGTGGCATAAGTCCAAAGATGAGATGATGAGCCAGATGCAGGATCCAAACTCAGCAAACAGCACAACACCTTTTCTTATTGGAAGCAGCCACATTCCTGAGGAGATCTCATCATCGGGGATTACTATGTCTTAAGTGCCAAACCACTATGAATCCTGGTCCAACCAAGTTGACACAAAAACTGAAATAATCACAATGACATTTTGGCATTTAAGTCTTGGATCTGTCTTGTGTTAGTTTTAGTGTATGATATGAAGCATGGAGCATATTTCATTTTCTGCAAATAGCCAGTTTGCCAGCACCATTTGTTAAAGAGACTGTCTCTTCCCCCTTTAATAAAATTTGGCATTTCTAGAAGATCAACAGTTTGTGGGTTGATGGGACTTATTTCTGTTCCATTTTGCCACTGTGGCTGTATAGTATGTTTTGTTACTGGGAAACATGAGGTCTCATGCTTTATTATTTTCCTTCAGTATTATTTTGGGGTCCACTTGCTTGGGCTTTCTCCTTAGGATTGACTTTAAGGTTTTAGTTCTAGCATATGGTACAGGTTAGCCTCGGGGTAAAAGAAGGGCTAGAGTTAATGTTCATGTTCTTGTTCAACACTGTGCAGCTGGTTCTGACTCATAGCGACCTGAGTATACCAGAGCAGAATACTGTCCAATGCTGCATTTTCTTCCAAAAGATTCTTACGTTTGTGCCTATCTTCGTCCTCGCTGTGTCAATCCATCGTGGAAGGGTTTCTTTCTTTCTTTGCTGTCATCCTGTCCAAGCATGCCATCCTTTTTTCAGGGACTGATGACACGTCCAACGTGCATGAGACGAAGTGTTATCATCCTCACTCCCAAGGAGCATCTTGACTGTCCTAATTTCAAGGCCGATTCGTTTCTTTTTCTGGAAGTCCCTGGCATACTCAATATTTATGGTCAGCACAATAATTCAAAGACATCCATTTTGCTTTGGTCTTCCTCATTCATTGCTCAGCTTAGCATAGGGGATTGAAAGTGCCCCGGCGTGGGTCAGGGTATCAGAGTCCTCGACATGACGTCTCTGCCTTTTCAACCATTGAAAGAGGTCAGGGTATCAGAGTCCTGAACATGACGTCTCTGCCTTTTCAACCATTGAAAGAGGTCTTTGGGAGGTTTGTCCAATGCAACACAGCGTTTGATTTCTTGCTGGCTGCCCCCATGGGCCTTGATTGTGGATCCAAGTGAAGAAGATCCTTGACAACTTCAATCTCTTCTCTGTTTATCATGATGTTGCTTATTGGTCAAACTGTGAGGGTTTTTGTGTTGTTTATGTCAAGGTATAATCCATACTGAAGCCCTTTGACCTTTATCAGTAAGTTCTTCAGATTTTCTTTGTTTTCAGAAAGTAAGATTCTATCTTCGGCATATTGCAAATTGTTACTGAGTCTTCCTCTTATGCTGATACCACATTCAGGTTAGTGCGAGGGCTAGGGTTATGCTTAGGTTTAGGGTACACACCGGAGTTCTTGATTAACTTATGTCTAGAACCCTGGTGATGTTGTTAGGGAAGCATTAGACTGCTAACCACACATTTGGTGGTTCAAACCCACCAGGTGCCCTATAGGAGAAAGGTGAGGCCATCTGCTTCCATAAAGATTTACAGCCTTGGAAACCCAATATATAGAGTCACCCTGAGTCCAAATCCACTTCATGACAATGGTTTTGTTTTGTTATTGTTGTTTTAGAGTTATGGTAAGGGTTGGGTTAGGTCTAGGATTAGGTTTGGGGTTAGATATAGATTTAGCACTATGACTAGATCTAGGGTTAGCTTTAGGATTAGAGTTATTGTTATTTTTAAGAGTTACTTTTAAAAAAGAGTTACTTTTAACAGGGTATGGGTTAGGTTAAGGATAGAATTAAATCTAGGGTTAAGTTTAGATTAATGTAAGAGTTAAGGTTCAGGTTAGGTTTAACATCATAATTTGGGCAAGGATTTAGAATTAGAATAGGGGTAGGGCTAGAGTTAGTGCTAGAATATGGTTAGGATTGGAGTTTGGATTGGGAATAGTATAAGACTAGAGTTAGAGTGGGGGTTAATGTTTGGATTTGGACTTTGTCTATAGCTAAGTTTGGGTTTACAGTTAGAGCTAAACCAAGTCTAAGAACAGAGTTAGAGTTACATGTAGTATTAGTGTTAGGGCATCAAGGTTAGGGCATCATTTAGGTATAAGGGTATGTTTAGGTGTAGGGCTAGTTGCTAATTAGGGCTAGGGTTAACTTTTGCATTAAATCTAAGGTTAGGGTTAGTTTTAGGATTGTTGTTAGGGTAACATTAACGTAGTGTTTGGTTTAGAGTTAGGGTGAGAGTTAAAACTAAGGTTAGTTTTAAGTTTAGCATTAAATCTGGGATTTAGGTTAGGTTTAGGGTTAGTGTTAATGATAGGGTTAGAGTTGTGTTTAGGGATAGAGATAAGGGTTGTAGTTAAAGAGGGGCTAGTATTAGGCTATTGTTAAGGTTAGCCTTTGGGTTACTTTTTTGGTTAGTGTTACATCAAGCATTAGGATTGAATGTGGGCTTAGAGTTAGGTACTTAGTGTTAGCTATAGATCTAGAGTTACTGTTAGAATTAGATCACGGATTAGAATAAGATTACAGTTATAGTTATGATTATAGGCACATGTAGGGTTGTAAGTATGGTTAGGGTCTCTGCTAGGTTTAAGTGTTTCAGGTTAGGATTAGATCCGGGGTTAGGATTAACATTAGACTGAAGCTACAGTTAGAGTTAAGTCTAGGGTTAGGTTGAGGTTAAGGATTAAGGTTAGAATTTTATGTAGAGTTCTAGAGCTAAATCTAGAATTGAGATTAGGCTTATGGTAGGGTTACTTTTAGGGTTAGAGATAGGGTTAAGAATAGATTTAGAGTTATTTTTAGGGTTAGAGATAGGAACAGAGCTAGCTAGGATTAATGTTATTGTTAGGGTTAACATGGTTACATTTAGTGTAACCAGAATATCTGTCCTGAGATTCAAAGTATTTTAGTACATGATTAGTGTCGTAGGCTGGGTTCTCTAGAGAACCAAGGCACAGTAAAGCTTATATATGTATGTGTGTGTGTGTGTGTGTGTATATACATATACATATAGTTAGTTAGATAGATAGAAAGAGAATTAGAGAGAGAGAGAGAGAGAGAGAGAGAGAATGTGTTTATGTCGAGAAAATGTCTCACGCAATTGGAGAAGTGGGCAAGTTCTAAGTCCAGGGAAGTTCCACGTCTATGGGCCAGATGTTAGATTGGAAGCTTCTCCTGGTGTGTAATCGGGGCTGATGAACTCAAGAGCAGCAGGACTATGACAGGCTTGTGGCTGCAGGGGCAAATACATCTAAGATTGGCAGGTTAGATGACAGGCTGCTGATAACTTTCAGGAGTGTAAAGTAATATAGCAGTCTATTGGCTCAAGTCCAATCATCTGGAGGCAGATGAATCAGATGTAAGATCCAGACTCAGCAAACCTTTCCATCGCATCGACTTATACTGGGAGCAGGCCACAACCTCAAGATCTCATCATGGCGATTACTTCTCTTACCTGCCCCACCACTGAGAATCCTGGCCCAGTCAAGTTGACCGACATAACTATCACAAATAGGAAAATATGTGTGGAATTTCCTCAGTAAAACAATGTGTTGTGAAATTTTTCATCCTTGTTATACACATACACATTGGAAATCTGGATAACTGTATTACATGTAGATTAGTGGGAGAATCTGTAGAGTGGATTAAAACAAAAGCTTTTATTGTCAATTAGGTGAAGGTTTACAGAGTTATTGCATTCACCAACTCATACACATTTTCTTTCACCATCACTTAGTCTCCTTCATCCCTCTGTTTTGTTTCCATTCTTCTTTCTTCTCTAACCCTTTGGACTCTGTCGTTGAGTAAATGCTACCCTTTGATCTTAAATGATTGGTTATACTAATATGGGGATCGTTCAGTTACAGAATTAAAAGGTGACTAAGGTGACTAAGGGTTATAGTCTGGGGGATTCCCACAGGTGAGCCTGGTATCCTTTATGAGTTTGAGTTCTGCTCTACATTTCCCTACCACTCTATCCAGGATTTTCCAATGTAATCCCCTTTCTGAGCAGTCAGCAGTGAGAGCTGAGTACCACATGGTTCTCCGGGTCTCGGGGTTGTAGAGACTGATGCTTTCACGGTCCATTAGTCCACTGGATGAACTGTATAGCTATGCCCTTTTTTGATTGAGAGAGATCATTATTTGCACTTTAGATGGCTGCTCACAAACTTCTAAGACTTTAGTCACTACTCACCACATTAGAATGTATATTATTGTCCTTGTGAACTGTGCTATGGTCACTGACCTTGGTGTCCCCTAAGACTATGGTCCTGTTCCCCCAGCCCCAGTGACTCGTTCCCTCAGGGTGTTTGGTTATGTCTATTTGGTTGTCACAACTTTCCCCCTGTATGCTCCACCCTATTCATGGATGTATTTGCAGCAAATATGAATACACACACACACATCTTTCCTTTGTCAAACCTATCTATCTCGCTATCACTATCTATCTGTCTATTGGTGGCTATACTACCATTTTCCCTCCCACACCTATTCAGCTTGCATGTCTATACTTGTAGCTCACGACTATTGTAGGGTTGTGCATACCATGCGATTTGCTTTTGCTGCCTTTGATTCTTACAACTTCCCGTCTTCATCATTTTCTGTCAACCTCCCTGTTATTGTCTATTAGCTTCACTCAAGTTAACGCTCGTCTACCCTTTACCCAGCGACTTTCCCTCCCTCCCCCTCCTGCCACTGATAACCACCAAAGAATGTTTCTTTCAGTGTGACAGCTTTTTCTTGATGACTAGCCTTCTCATGCAATACCTGTCCTTTCGTGATTGCGTAATTTCACTTATAATTACGTCCTCCAGGCGCATTCTGCCAGGAGGTGTTGTGGAGCTGGTAGCTCCTACTGACTGGCGTCCTCACAATGGTGGAACACAGAAACCCTGGCCCGCCTGGTTTGGGCTGAAGTTAGTGACGTCCTTCGCCAGGCCTGTGCTTGCAGATCTCCAAAGAGAAAAACCTCTTGGGAGATAGCTTCACAGCTTTATACCATGGAAGAGATTCATTTAGTTTTCTTCCCCAGCCCCCTATCACCTCCCCACAACAAACAGCCACACCCTCACTCTTACCCCAGATGGGGGTGGGGGTGGGGGGGTTGAAGAACCTGTGAAGCACCCACTGCTGACCTCTCTGCCCGTGAGGCTATGGGAGACGCAGCTCCATTGCCCAGTGCTGCTGCCCGGTGGAAAGATGTCCACCTCCAGCAGTAAGACGCCACCGCTGCGTTCCATGGCCCAGAACAGCTGGGCCAGGAGCATCTCCAATACCCCTGTGAGGAAACTTCAGCAGCGCTGGATGTTATTCAAGTACGTACCATGTTTGAAGGTGGTTTCATGCAAGTCACATGAAGAAGTGATGTAATGGACATCCATAACCATGACCAAAGAGTGACCGTGGCTATCATTGGCTCCAGTCCTTCCTGATGTCATGCTGCTGGCCCAGCTAGCCTCTGGATGGGATGACTTATGACAGGCCCCCAAGGGAAAAAGCTGCAAGGCTACAAAGGCCTTAGTGCTCATCAGGCTCCTGCCCTAGACATTTGTGAAGCTCTTAATTCAGGACAAATGGAAGGAATAGCTACACCTCAAGTTTCCCAGACACTGCTGCTACCTCTACCTCTGCATGGAAAGACTACTTCATCTATTAAACAAACAACAAAAACCTGCACCCACTGCCATCCCGGCAACGTTCACAGCATCCCTATAGGACAGGGTAGAACTGCCCCGTGGGTTTCTGAGACTGCAACTTTTTTTTTTTTAACATTGTTGTGGCTTTATTCAAAACATAGTTACACAAAGGTATTAGTCAAAAGGTTCTGAAGGAGAGATTCTTGAGGAACTTAACACACGACACACACACTGCCATACAAAGAGCATAAAAATAGCACCCCAAACCTCTACAGCGTATAAAACTTACCTTTATTTCTTTGCATGAAACATCACCCACAAAGCAAAATTTTAAAAGTTATCTGGTGGTTCTAAGTGTAAGCTTCAAACCAACAAACTTTGTTTTTGATTGCACAATAAGATCGTTGATAAGAAAGTCAATATATAGCTATATTTATTTATTTTTAAACATTTTATTGGGGGCTCATACAACTCTTATCACAATCCATACGTGCAACTTCTTACAAGAGTAGAAAGCGTCATCTATTGGGAGAGGCTAATTTACCTCATCTTCTCACAAGTGGGCTGTGGCAGGTGTACCTGTTTGAAGCTCACCCTCCAGGGATCAGAGCAATACCAGGAGTATCCAGTTCTTCTCTGAAGTGTCTGGGGTTACCTCTGCTGCTTTTGTTAGTGGGGAGAGACTAACACATACCCCACAAAAACTTACCTGAAACCCAATACCTACAGTGTGGGCCACATTCATGGCCAGCACCACTGCAGGTACCATGAACCAGTGGGCAGGCCCGCAGGGCAGAAGTGAGGCCACGTCAGGAGCAGCCACCAAGGACTCCCGAGGGAGACACAAATGCGGTGTCGCTCCTGTGGGCTCCCAAAGAACATCAACATGGCTGTGGCACAGAGCGCATGCAAGTGAGCTCTGGCGTGAACAGAGAAAGAGTTGAGGGACGGGAGCGAGAGGTGGGGGTGGAGGGGAAAGAGAGTGAAGGTCAACTGGAGGAGTTTCTGAGTCTACCTGAGAGACAAGAGTCAAACATCTAGCTGCCCAGCAGCCGGTGGGAGAAGGGCCGAGGTCGCAGGAGTTAGTGACGCCTCATGCCAGGCCTCTGCTTGCATATCGGGGCCACGGTGGCCCAGAAAGGGACCACATTCACCACTGCTCACAAACGGAAGTCAGCCACCTGCCCAACAAGAGGCCAAGTGCCAGCAGAAGCCCCCGCTGCCTCTGCTCTTTCTTCACGAGTATCAAAGGCAGCCTGAGCTGGACAACAGTGGGGTCAAAGGCCAGTCTGACTAGGAGAACAGGGGCTTTGTGCCCTAGAGGGGTGGCCACTGTGTCAGACAGTGGAAGTCATCGTGGAGAGCGTCAGGAGTGGAGACATTGACCTTAGAAACACATGAGCCAGGGCAGGGTCTATAGCATAGGGAACTATCCCAAAGAACTGTATTGCATCTTTACAACTTTCCTGAAGTTTAAAAGGATAAATAAAAATGACAAATCCAGGCAGGGTACTCCTGTACTTGTGTTTTACTTTCCATGTCCCACAGCCTGGTAGTGACGTCACAGTCGAATCTGTGATATCAACTCTACGTCTGACTGAGAGCCCAATGTCCAGTCAGCGTGGGCCCCACCTCACATCCATTCAGAGCCAGCAAGAGTGTCCCCCATCCTGTCTCAATCCCTTCCTGGCATGGATCCCAGAGGTTATGGCTGAGAGTCACAAATTATGAGTTGGGAAGCTCCATGACCACCTCATTCCTGCAAACAGACCTTTCCCTGAAGATTTCTAGGCGACAGTCCATTTTGACCAAGAAGATTCCTGACCCACGAGGGCATCCATGGAGGCAGAGGGGGCCTCATTGCCCTCGGGCATCTATGGGAGGCAGAGGGTGCCGCAGCATTGGTTGGTGATCAGAACCCAGCATACTGTTTGCTTCCTGAGGCTGCTAAAACAGAACGCACCAAGTCGATGGCTTTCAGCACGAACTTACTTTCTCATGGTTCTGGAGGCTCGCAGTCCAAATCACTGTGTGGGCCAGTCTTTTGACACTCTCACTTTCCCAGGTGTTCTACTTCCATAGGACCATCTGAAGTCATTAGGACTCAGTGCTATTCCACTGCCACGTGTTAACTGATAGTGTCTTCAAAGACCTTTCCCAAACAGTCATGGTCACAGGTACAAGAGGATAGGACTTCAACATTTTCGAGAACAAAATTTAAACAAATGAACACAACTGAATCTAATTTACTTGAATCACAGGGTGTGGTAGAACTAAGACTTGACCTAAGGAACATCCAGGGTTGCAGACTTATTCTTCTTTACCACCATTATGCAATGCTACTACAATTTCCCCTTGATAATCAGGATCAAGCATACCTGTATTACACAATACAACAATACCCTCTTTGCCTGTTGATCCAGAAACATGAGGAATCCCAAATGATCAGGAGGCATTCTTAACTTCCAGCTCAATGGAATCAGCCAGTGTATCTCCAGGTGGAGTATTTCCTTCTACGGAACCAAGACCTCCAGATCCCAAGAACAGAGGGCTGCAGAGACAGGAAGCAAAAACGTGGCAAGTGGGTCAATAGGAGTCATAATGAGTGGTGCTACTTCCATTTCCACCCCATGTTTTCTGGACCTGTGAATGCAACCACTGGGGAAGGTTGGGAGTGACCGGGAAAAGAGGATGACTAGTTTCCACAGAACGTGTCTTCTATCCACGTGACTGCTAAAGTCCTCCTCTGCAGAGGTAACCCTTCGGTGAGCATTCGTACGAGACAAATATCTTCATTTATTTTGGCACAATTTGGAGAAGTCTGTCCACATAGCTCACCCACACCTCCTTGTCACTGCTTTCCCAATCATGTTCCTTTCCGTCTAGCCAAGTCCCTAACCATCTAGCCAAGCCACTGGCCACAGCCCATGAATCAATATATAACTACACATTTGACTATTTCTCCTTCCAAGCAAACTAAGCAACTAGGTATCCTATTTGAAGTTCTGTCCTTGAGAGGATGTCCCTTCACCGCTCTCCTTTCCTTTCACCACAGGCTCTAGCAAGGGGCTGTAGTGCTGCTGCTGTCCACTTTTGGACAGGTACCTACCTATTGTGCAGACCCATCAGTAAAGCATGCATTACTGTTTTTCCCCTCAGGAAACTGATCATAAGGAACTCCCTATGGGGCCGTAGGTGCAGACTGGGAGAAAGCTGGTCCTGGGACAGGAGTCCATAGGCTCCGGGGCCCTTCCTCCTGCAGCTTCCTTGTACCTGCAGGTCCTGCTCTCTATCTTGGATGTACCACTTCTGTTTAATAATGGAGTGCTGCTGTGCACATCCAACTTTGGGACTGGGGGTCAGATAACACCCAGTTCATAATAGGCAGTTCAGGTCACAGGGTGACTTGGTGGCTCATTGTGAGGTGGTAACTCTCCATTAAGGCCCAGTATCAGCCCCAAAGCGGTGTTTCCAAAGGGGAGTAGCCTGCAGAGGACGACAGAGCTTTGCTCTCAAATCCTAAGGGTCAGCCCTGTGATTAACCAATTGGGACATGCCAAAGACTTTAAACTGCACCTCTGCCTGCCCCTGACACACTTCAAGCACCACTGGATCAGGTGGTTCAGATGGTCCAAGTGGCAGGGCAGCTTGCATGACAGCCTGAACTTACTGAAGAACCTTCTCTTGCTCTGGGGCCCACTCAAAGCTGGAAGCTTTTTGAACACTTGATATATAGGCCAGAGTAGCACACCAAATGAGGGCTATGTTGCCTCCCCAAACCAAAGAGGCCCACTGTGGCAGTTACATAATCTGTCAACTTGCGAAGGGGTGGAGCTAGCCTGTCAATCAGGTCATAGCCAATGAGGCCTCTGTGTGGGCATGGTCTTCTCCTGAGGATTCTGGGAACTTTTGTCATCCTCCCTGGAGGTGGGACACATTCTCTTTGTGAGGCATTCCTGTTGACAAGTCCCATGGAGCTATGTTGATGGAGCCAGAGTCCTGAGCTGGAGAAGCCATCTGGAGACCCACGCCAGCATTGAGATGTTTCCATCACCACTGAATCCACAAGACTTTCCACCCACTGGCCTGTGATCTTCTTGCATTTGGTGTCATTGTATGTGTTGCGTGAGCCTGAAGAGGAATTTATAGACTGGTATTGGACATATGGGCTAACATCAGACTTAAGGACTTTATCTGGACTGGGCTGGGATGTTTTCTAAATATACAATTATTCTTTATATAAAGCTTTTTATAATATACATAGGAGTGTCTATGAATTTGTTTCTCTATTCAACCCAGATCAACACACCTAGCAAACGTTGTGCCACCTTCTTAGTTGTGGGAGTGGCCAGATAACAATAATTTATCGTTTATTGTAGTAGGGATATGTCTCACACCACTAGACCCCTAGAAATATCACTGAGGTGGAAGATGCCTGAATTTTTGTTGGGTTAATTTCCCACCCTCTAGCATACAGATGTCGCACCGATAAGTCTAAAGTTATTGATATTTCTTCCTTACCTGATTCAGTCAACATAATGTCATAAATGTAATAGACCAGTGTGACATTTTGTGGAAGATAAAGGTGATCAAAGTCCCTGTGGACTCAATTATGGCACAGTCTTGGAGAATTGACGGAACGCTGAGGGAGAGTTGGACAATGTTGTTGCCCTTGCCACTCAAAAACCAAACTCACTGCCATTGAGTCGATTCTGACTCAGGGTGACTCTATAGGCAAGCCGCTTCTGGTGGTCCTTTGAAACTGGAATGAATAAAAAGGCACTGGCCAGGTCAATAGCCAGATACCAGGAGAGGTATTAATTTGCTTAAGCAATGAAACTTTGCCTGCATGAGTAGCTGATCTAGTTTATTATGCCAGCCTGGCCGATAAACACAAGTAGGATTAACTGAAGGGCGGAGAGATAATGGCTCAGTGAGCCTCGCCTTTCTTGTCTCTTGCTCTTTGATCATCGGACCAGTGTGCAGCTGCCTTGCTTGTTCTGTGCCTCAATTTATAGGCTACACTACCTGTGGGATGCCTAGCCTGTGGACTGTGTCTCTGTAAGTTGAGGTCCCTTTAAGACATCTCTGGAGCTGGGGACTGGCAGTTGGGACTGGTAGTTGACAGTTGGTGATCTGCCTTGTGATTGGCTGCTGTGCTGAGATAGCCTCGCTCTCTATCAATAGAGGAAGATCTGGCAGCAGAAGAGAGAAGGACTGCTAGTCTCTCACAACTCAGCCATTTGTAGTGCTTATAATCTAACTGTTCATTTCTTGTATTATATATTTATCTGTATATGATTTAATAGTTCATTTCTTGTTATATATCTAATTATCTTCATAAATAAGTATATTAAATTATCAGCAATTTGGTCTTATCTCTCTAGAGAACCCTGTCTAACACAGTAGCTGTGATTGGTGTCACCACCTGGTTAAATTTATAGTAACCTATTGTCACCAAGATCCATCTGATTTTTTCACAGGCCAAATAGGTGAGTTAAATGGGTATGTGGTGGGAATCACGACCCATGCCTCCTTCAAGTCTTCGATGGTGGCACTGATCTCTGCAATCCCCCCAGGAATGCGGTGTTGCTTTGGGCTTTTCCTATGCAGAGGCAGTTCTCATGGCTTCCACTCGGCTTTCCTCCCACAACAGCCCTTAGTCCACATTTCAGGAATTCAATATGGGGGTTCTGCCAGTTGCTACATATATCTATTCTAATAATTCATTCTGGAATTGGGGAAATTACTGCAGGATGGGCTTGGGGACCCATTGGACCTACTGAGAGATGAACATGAGCTAAAACTCCATTAATAACTTGATCTCCATAGGATATCACTTTGACTGGTGGGCCTTCAAAACATTTTGGGTTACCTGAGATTGGCATCCATTCAAAACCAGTGTTCAGTAATCCCTGAAAAGTCTAAGTATTTCCTTTTCCCCAATACACAGTCACTCTTATGAATGGCCAAGGATCTCATTAGGGAAGATTAGGAGAAGGACTTACAGTATAAATCTCTGGTGGTGTAGTGCATCCTTCCTCAAAAGGACCCAGCCTTCCCTTCATTCAAGGGGTAATGGGTTTGTAAGCTGGCTCAAGTCTGGGAATTGATTAAAGGGTGGCGACTCTCTATTCTGGAGATTCAAATTAGACTGTCATTGACCTGATCTAGGAATTTTCTGTTTGTGTAGGCCAAATAAATATTTACTGTATGTACTCATGTATAAGCCGAGTTTTTCAACACATTGCTTATGCAGTTTTTGTGGTAAAATTAGGTGATATTGGCTGATATTCAGGTCGGCTTATACTCGAGTATATATGGTAGTAGATTTGCCATTTATTTCACTCCTAGGACACCCTGCTTAAGTAGCCAACTTCTTAAGTCATACAAGTCAGGCTATTCTGATTACTCTTGTAATCAGATTGACTCTTCTGTTCATAACCATGCCCACCTTGCCTCTGTCATTGAGTGCAACTTGGCCCCTAGCCCCACAGGGCCCAATCAGCCCCATTGCAAGCAAGTGTCTTAATTCACTTATTGCAGTTCCTACTCTCAAACCTCAAACAAACTCACTGCCAGCGAGTTGATGCCAACTCAGAGAGACCCTATAGGACAGGGTCTAAATGCACCTATGAGTTTCTGAGACTGTAACTGTTTAGGAGAGTAGAAAGCCCCCTCTTTCTCCCATGGAGTGGCTGGTGGTTTTGAACAGTTGACCTTACAGATCACAGCCCAAGGTGTAACCTCAGTGCCCCCAGGGCTCCTCAGTGTCAAACGTGGCGGCCCAAAAATATCAATCACAGGAGCCTTAGAGAGATGCTGGGGCTCCCTTCACACATTTGTTTCTTACTGTTTTGGTAAAAGGTATGTCTTTTAGGCACTCATTTTGTGAGGCTATGGGTCTATCCCGAGGAAGCCACTCTAACATGCCAATTTCCCTAAGCCTTTGTATGCCTATCGTATACAGGTAGGTCTGGTACCTCAAGTTGGTTTAGTATAGGCCATCTTGCAACCCATACTTCAGCAAGCCAATCAAATAAACCATTAGATCATCTCCGAACATCTCTAGCTGAAACATGGAATGAAAAATCTGTACTTCGTGGGCCAATATCCATACATTCAGACTGATTCAAGCTTATCTTCCTTGCACCATTATCCCACACTCTTTAAAAAAAATTATTTTATTGAGGGCTCATATAGCTCTTATCACAATACATACATGCATCCATGTGTCGAGCACATTTGTACATTTGTTGCCACCATCATTTTGCAAACATTTTCTTTCGACTTGAGCCCTTGGTATCAGCTCTTCCTTTTCCTCTTGCTCCCTGAACCTCCCTCCCTCCCTCACGATAACCCTTGATAATTTATAAATGATTATTTTTCCATGTCTTACACTGTCCAGTGTCTCCCTTCACCCACTTTTCTGTTGTCCATCTCTCTGGGAGGGGGTCATATGTATATCATTGTGATTGGTTCCCCTTTCTCCTTCCACCTTCCCCTTCCCCTCCTGGTATCACTATTCTCATTATTGGTCCTGAGGGGTCCTGGCTTCCCTGTGTTTCCAGCTCTTATCTGTACCCATGTACATGCTCTGGTTTAGCCAGATTTGTAAGATAGAATTGGGGTCATGATAGTGGGGGGGAGGAAGCATTAAAGAACTAGAGGAAAGTTGGATATTTCATCGCTGCTACACTGCACCATGACTGGCTCGTCTTTTCCTTGTGACCCTTCTGTAAGGGGATGTCTAATTGTTTACAGATGGGCTTTGGGTCTCCACTCTGCACTCCCCCTCATTCACATTGATATGATTTTTTTGTTCTGGGTCTTTGGTGCCTGATAACTGATCCCATGAACACCTCATGATCACACAGGCTGGTTTGCTTCTTCCATGTGGACTTTGTTGCTTCTCAGCTATATGGCTGCTTGTTTATATTCAAGCCTTTAAGACCCCAGACTATTTCTTTTGATAGCCAGGCCCCATCAGCTTTCTTCACCACAGTTGCTTATGCACCTATTTTGTCTTTAGTGATTGTGTCATGAAGGTGAGCATCACGGAATGCCAGGCTATTAGAAAAAAGTGTTCTTACATTGAGGGAGAACTTGAGTAGAGGCCCAATGTCTGTCTGCTACCTTGATACTTAACATATAAATATATTACATAGATATATTTCCCTATTGTTATATATAATACATTTACACATGTACATGCCTGTATTTAGACCTCTATAAATGTCCTTTATCTCCTAGTTCTTTACTCTATTTCCTTTTACTTTCCTCTTGTCCCACTATCATGTTCAGCTTTCATTTGGGTTTCAGTAATTCCTCTCGGTTACATTGCCCTTGAACAAGCCCTACAAGGCATCCTACTCCCTCCTCACCATCAATTTTAGATCACTTGTTGTTCCCTTGTCTCTGGGTTTGTTAACACCCACTTCCTTTCCCCTGCCTCCCCTTCTGCAGTGTCCCCTCTGAACCATCAGTCCTATTGTTTTCTCCCTGACTGTTGATCCCTCCTATCTTATTTAGATAGGCATGCAGAGACAACAATAAGCACAAAAACAAGAAAGAGCAAAACAAACAACAAAAGAAAACAAAAAAAAACCCCAACAAAAACAACAAACGAAAGACCAATGACAAAAAGAAAAAAAAGAAAAAGCAAAAAAGAAATTCTTATAAATAGTTCCAGGTCTGTTTGCTGACCTTTGGGAGTATTTTCCTGTTGAGTCTCATGGGGGGCCAAGCTATTTTTGGGATTCCCCGGGGAACTTCATTGGGATTCCCCGGGGACTTCATTGGGATTCCCCCGGGACTTCATTGGGATTCCCCGGGGACTTCATTGGGATTCCCCGGGGACTCTCCTTGCTGCTCTGTTGCACGCCCATCGTGTTTCCTGGTGTGGTGTCCCACACTTAATAACCATTCCCATACATGGTCTCCAGGTTGCTGTCTGTAAATCTTAGAAAACTCAAGCAGTTCTTTAGGAGCAAAACACACTTCTTCTTGGGTCACTATTTGGACTTCTCCTTGCATTGGGTATTTCCTGGGAACCCGGAACATTGTCTTGTAAGACATTTGCCTCAGGCGATGTTCCACAAACAGCCCCAGGTGCCATATCAGTAAGCATATTGGGCTAATCTCCTCCAGTGTGGGTAACGGGACTTGTGGTTTTACTGATAATAATGGCTTTACCCTTCAGATGGGAGGGTTGTTGCTGAGGGCTGTGGTGATTCAGTGGAACCTCAGGGTGCCATGTCTCCATCTTCTGGATTATCAACCCACATGCCGCCACTCCAAATTTCAGGCTCCCATTTATTTCCAATCAGGTCTCGCACTTTATTTTATTTATTTATTTATTTATTTATTTATTTATTCCAGGTCTCTCACTTTAATATCAGACACTTTTCTAGGTTGAGATTTAAGTTGGCACTGCAATTCAGCTACTCATATGATACGACGAGTCTGGTTGTCAGCAATGTTGGTTCTATTACTGGAAGTGATAAGGCTTTCTTCATGGCTTAAGCAGAAACTCTGAGTTCACTTATATGGCATTTGAGCCAGGCTTCCGAAAGTCTCAGTTACTTCATCTGTTTCCTTTAATCGTTTGTCTACTCTAAGAAGTACCCACCAACGAGCTTCCCTATACTTCTTGTCCTGGCAAAAATGTAGAAGGGTATCAAACATATGACTACCCAAAGCCTCACTTCTCACCAACACTTCATCTATTGGTGGTACTCTGTTTGGTATTAGCTTTGCCACTCCATGCCACAGATGGACAGTGCCCTGTTTACTAGTAGTGACAGACTTACCCGTACTTACAGAGACATCGTTCTTTGGGCCCAAGAACCAATACGGAAAGCTCATCTTTATGATTTCATTTCTCTGGAGCCACTATTGGTACCAAATGCGTCAGGTTGGGTTCTCCAGAGAAGTAAAACCAGGGACGCTTGTATGTATTCCGTAGCGACACAGAACCAGGATTGTTTCTAGAAGGGGCTAACACAGTTGTAGAAAGAGGTAAGTCCAGTGCAGTTCAAGTGGAAGCTGACAATCAGGAAGCACGATAGCAAAGCAGAGACAATGTGGGGCACAGGCTGGCGGATGAAGAGGTAATATGAACCTGAATCCACCCCTGGTAGCACGCTAACAGCTCGTAGGATCAGCAGGTGATGCAGTAGGAGGTCGTGGAACCAGACGGGAGATTCGGCTCCAGCACAAGGTGAAGGGCTAAAGCCAGTCTGACTCTGCTGTCCTTCTCTCTCTCTCTCATACAAAGGCCACACTCCCAAGGAGGGGGTCATCAGGCTGGGACTCTGGCTTGATAAGTTGGGCTCTGGCCGTACCCTTTCCCACGAGTGTCTTGTAGACATATCCCTAACCATCACAGAGGCCTCATAAAATAATAAAAGTGGCTCTTTCTAAATGGCATATTTAGAAAGAAAATTATCAAAAGTTTGTTTTAATTTTACTTATTTTTCAGTAGATAACATGTTTAAGTAATTCAAAACAATACAAAAAAGTTTACATTAAGAAGCTGACCTCTAACTCTAGTGCTGAAAACTCCTCCCCACTTTCCCAGTTACCACTTTAATTTATTTCCTGGACATCTGGGCAGTGTTTCTTTATGTTGTTGTTGTTGTTTGTGGGAAACTGAAGACCTGGGAGGAAGTGTAAGCAGCTTCATCTCCACCACAGGGCTTGGAAAACCAGCACTAATGTTTAGAGGACGCCTGCACACTCCCAAGATAATAGATAGAGCCAAATGCACATGTTCTCCAGGGCGTTTCTTCTCATCCACCCTCCATAAAATGATACGCTGTCTCCTATGCCTGGCTTCTCACATGCTGGCACAGTTAAAGGATCCTTATCTCTAAGAGTATCCACTGCCTTTGTTTCTTCTTCTCCTTCTCCTATAAATAATTTTATTGGGGGCTTTTACAGCTCTTATAACAATCTATACATCAATTGTATCAAGCACATTTGTACATATGTAGCTATCACCTTTTTTAAAACATTTATTTCTGCTTGAGCCCTTTGTATCAGCTCTTTTTCCCTCCCTCCCAGGCCCTTGCACCCTTATGACCCCTTGATAAATTATAATTATTATTTTCATATCTTACACCTTCTGATGTCTCCTTCACCCATGTTTCTGTTGTTAATCCCCCTCGGGGTGGGGGGTGGGGGTTATACTACAGCAAAGTGTGGGGAAGAAAGTAGATGGTTCCCGGCTATCAATTGGAATAGCGTCTACAGTCTTAAAGGCATGTATTCAAACAAGGAGCCATCTAAGTGAGGAGTGAACTAAGTCCACACAGAAGCAGCACACCAGTTTGTGTGAACCAAAGATGACAATTACAAAATTCGAATATGGTGAAGAGAAAAGTATCAGAGCTAGAATCATGAACATCCAATTTGTGGAAGGCTGTGGACAGTGGGAGCCCAAAATCCATCTGCAGAGTACCAAGCTTCTGGCAGATATGGACTCACCAAGGGTAGGATTCCAGAACAGCCTTACTATCAGGCAGAGACCATTGTAATCCTAATTACACTGGATCTAACACGGTGCTTGGCCACGTGGCCTCCTTCTAGACACGATCTGAAATTGTTCTGGTGCAAGTATCTCTCAGTTGTTCATGACTGAAATGTCTTCCTTGGCGTTTTGAATGTGGATGGGGGGGTCTTCTCCCTCTCACGAATTGTTTCTAGTTTTGTCTTTATACTAATCGGATCTTATCCTTACCACCTTGGTGAGTTGTTTTTCATTGTTTTCTCTTGGGTTTCCCAGTGGTGAAGCACAGGAGGAGTGGATGTAGAACAATCATAACTGATACAAGGTGTTCTGGGGAATGCAGGGTTGGCCATAGGGAGAGAAGGGCGGTTTCCGGAGTGGATAATGGAGGGCGGGAGCAGGGAGGGAGCACCAGAACTGATCCTGATAGCACATCTAGTATTGAAGGCGATTTAACCAGTGGTGTTTGTGTGTGCGTTTGTGTGTTTGTGTGTGTGTGTGTGTTGGGGGTGGGGTGTAATCTAAAACAGATGGGGGTGGTGATTGTACAATCCCCCTTGATATGATTGAATGATTGAACTACTCGATTGTGTGACCTGTAAATTATGAGCCAATAAAACTGTTGGAGAAAAAAAAGAAAAAAAATGTTGTGCATCGGGTAAAGGTTTACAGAGCAGATCAACAGTTTAACATTCAGCAGTTTATACTTCTTTTCCCCCAGCTCATTTGTTGCAACCCCCTCAACATCAAGATTAAGTCACAACGTTTCAAGGGACATATGTATGTATGAGGTCCCTGGGTGGTGCAAATGGTTTGGAAATCTGCTTCCACAAAGATTACAGACCAAAAACCCTCTAGATGTTGCCACAGTGTAATTGATTCCATGATCCGTGTAAGTAAAATGATGTCTCAGTGGTACCACTAGATGGCAGCATCATTCCCAAACTCTTCCTTATGCACTTTACTCCAGGCATATGCAAATAGGGTTATCTATCTCCAAAGCTTCTGAATGCACGTTGCACTGAAGAAAAGGGATAGACCAGTAAGAATCCCTGGGAGGGCAGTGGTTCCACTGTGGGCTGCTAATCCCAACATCAGCAGTTTGACACCACCTAGCTTCTCTGAAGGAGGAAGATAAAGCTTTCTAATCTAATTTTGATTTTTAATAAAAGGCTTTTTAATCTAAAAAGTTACAGTCTCAGAAACTCACAGGGGCAGTTACAACCTGTCCTACAGGGTCTCTATGAGTCAGAATCAACTCAATGGCAGTGGTTTGGTTGGGATTGTATACTATCAATACAACGATGTAAAGCCTGCTTTAAACGTGATACTAACATGATTTTGTTATGTTTTCTGTGAAAAACATATTAAGTGACTAAAAGGACAATGGTGTAAATGGTTCATGCTCTCCACTGCTAATTGAAAGGTTGCTAGTTGAGGTCACATAGAGGCTAGAGTTGCTTTGGAAGAAAGGTCTGGTGACCGGCTTTTGCAAACAGCAGCCATTGAAGTCTAGGCAGCACAGTTCTGTTCTCACACACATGGGAGCCCATGAGTCAGAAATTTACAAGTGGCTTACAGTAAAAAGGACATGAAAGCCTAGAAGGGGAAGAAACATCCATTACTTTAGAGGAAAAATTACACTCCAATTTCTAATACTCTCTCATTTGTACCTTCACATATGCTGCCCTTGAGGTTTTAAAAAAAATCATTTTACTGCGGGCTCATCCAGCTCTTACCACAATCCATACATACACCCACCGTGTCAAGCACATTTGTACATTTGTTGCCATCCTCATTCTCAAAACATTTCTTTCTACTTGAGGCTTTGGTATCAGCTCCTCATTTTCCCTTTCCTCCTCCACCCTCCCTCCCTCATGAACCCTTGATAATTTATAAATTATTATTTTTCATGTTTTATTCTGACCAATGTCTCCCTTCACTCACTTTTCTGTTGTTTGTCCCCCTGGGAGGGGGTTATATGTAGATCATTGTGATCAATTCCCCTTTTCTTCCCCCACCTTACCCTCCTGGTATCGTTACTCTCATTATTGTTCCTGGGGGAGTTTATCTGTCCTGGGTTCCCTGTGTTGAGAGCTCTTATCTGTTCCAGTGTATATGTGCTGGTCTAGCCAAATTTATAAGGTAGAATTGGGGTCATGATAGTTGGTGGGTGGAGGGGAAGCATTAAAGAACGAGAGGAAAGTTGTGTGTTTCATGAGTACTATAAGCACCCTGACTGGCTCGTCTCTTCCTTGTGACCCTTCTGTAAGGGGATGTCTAGCTGCCAACAGATGGGCTTTGGGTCTCCACTCCATACTCCCCCTCATTCACATGGATATGATCTTTTGCTCTGAGTCTTTGATGCCTGATACCTGATCCCATGGATACGTCATGATCACATAGGCTGGTGTGCTTCTTCTATGTGGATTTTGTTGCTTCTCAGTTAGATGGCTGCTTGTTTATCTTCAAGCCTTTAAGACCCCAGACGCTATATCTTTTGATAGCCAGGCACTAGCTTTCTTCACATTTGCTCATGCACCCACTTTGTCTTCAGCGATCGTGTCAGGAAGGTGAGCATCACGGAATGCCAGGTTATTAGAACAAAGTGTTCTTGCAGTGAGGGAGCATTTGAGTAGAGGCTCAATATCCATCTGCTACCTTGATACTTAACATATAAATATATGTAACACATAACATATAACAAATAGATATATAATATCTATTTCCCTATCATTAGATATAAATATATTTATATATGTAGACGCCTGTATTTAGACCTTTATAAATGTCTTTTGCTTCCTAGTTCTTTCCTCTTGTTCCACTATCATGATCGGCCTTTATTCGGGTTTCAGTAATTCCTCTTGGCTATATTAACCTTGATCGAGCCTCAGCAGGCATCCTATAACCTCTTTGCCATTTATTTTAGATCACTTGTCCCCTTGTCCGTGGGTTAGTTAACAACACTCTTCCTTTCTTCTGCCTCTCCCTCTCCCATGTCCCCTCCAAACCATTGGTCCCGTTGTTTATCCTGCCTATCTTATCTAGATAGGCATGCAGAGACAATATAAGTACAACAACAAGACAGAGCAAACCCAAACAAAAGAAAACAAAAACAAAACAACAAGAAATAAAACAACAACAGAAAGAATAACTAGTTCCAGGTCTGTTTGTTGACCTTTAGGAGTGTTTTCCGGTTGAGTCTGATGGGGTGCCACACCCTGGCCCCAAAGCCTATTTTTGGTATTCCCTGGGGACTTCACTGCTTTGCTCCCCTGGCTGCTCTATTGCATGCCCCCAGCGTTTCACCCGGGTGTGGTGGGGTCAGATCGGGCACAATTCCCGCATTGTGCCTCCAATGTTGTCCCTTGTAGAGCTATGGGTCAATGAGGGACATAATGTCTCCCAGTGGGGCTGGTCCCATGATTCCATCTGTGCATTGGCTGCTCTGAGCAGGAATCTTGTCCTCAGGGCTTGGGGGGCCAGGATGTGTTCCACTCTCTCTCCTTCCCTCTTCGTTTGCTCCTGTGTGCTCTGATCAGGTGCGCCTCTCTCCCTGAGATGTAGCTTCAGTGCTGTCCTCTGAAGTGAATTCTTCTGGGTGGGTTTTTCTGAAAAATTTCCAGGTGTTACCTGTTCCATCACACCTCCAGCCTCCCCTCAGTCTTAAGGGCACAGAAAATCATCTTTTACTCTTTGTTCTTCCCTGAATCTCGGTCATCCTGGTGCAGATCTCAGTCACAGCTCTCTTCCATGGCCTGGTGGTGCATTTATTTTTCTGTCTCATTTCACTGTTTCCTCCTGGGCATAGGGATTGGGTCTATAGCCTGGCACAGTTGTCTGCCACACAGAAGAGACCAATGAATGTTTGCTGAATGAATCCTTAAAACACCTAACCATTTGTGAACTCTGCTACCTGCTAACCCAAAATCCTGGCCACATTTTGTTAAATACAATTGTTTTCTAAAGACTCTCTGCACGTCTTCATTGCTGCTCTCTATTCCATTCATTAGTAACTGATGAAACAAAACTTAAAGCAAGGGGTTTAGGCTGCCCAACTTCTACTCTGAGTGTATGTGTGTTTGTGTGTGTGCACACGAATGTGGAAATTCTCCTTAAAGTCATTATGCCACTTAATTTTTGACAAGAATTAAGATATAAAGTTGTAGGCAGTCTTCTGATTTCAGTTTACTTATTAGATAAGTATGGTGAAAGGATACAACCCCGATGCACACCTTTAGGTACTCCCCTTGTTCTTTTTGAACGACGTCTCTTGGTCTATGTACAGGTATCATCTGAGTGTTATTGCAATTCCCATTCTTCTCGATGCCACCCATAGTTTGTGACTTATACAGTCAAAAACTTTTCATTGTCATTGTAGCCCCTCGACTAAATAAAAATAAAATCGTATTATATGATAATGGAATTGAATAGTCCATGTAGAATGCTTAATCATGCTCAGCCCACAGAAGTGCTCACTTAATATTCAAAACCCAAACCAAACTCGCTGTCATGGAGTTTCTTCTGGCTCATAGTGACCCCATAGTACAGGGTAGAACTGCCCTGTGGGTTTCTGAGAGTGTAACTTTTTACAGGAGTAGAAAGCCTCTTCTTTCTCCCTTGGAGCAGCTGGTGGTTTTGAACTGGTAACCTTGCGGTCAGCAACCCAATGTGTCACCACGACACCACCAGAGCTCCTCTAGTCATTATCTTTCCAAAACAATTATTTTTGGACACAGTCCCATTCACCTTTCCACATCTGTTCAGTTTGCATATTTATTTATATATTAAAAAACCGAAACTAAACAGAAACCAAACTCACTGCCTTGAGTTGTTGCTGACTCATAGTGACCCAATAGGAGAGGGTAGAACTGCCCCTGTGAGTTTCTGAGACGGTAACTCTTCATGGGAGTAGAAAGTCCCGTCTTTCTCCCTCACACTGCTGACCTTGCGGGTCGCAGGTCAATGCATATGCCACCAGGGCTCCTTCTCTATATCCACACGTAGATGATTGTTATTCGTGTAATTACAGCATTGAGCATGTGATAGTTGCCCTTTACTCTTGTGCTCCGCCAAGGATAATTTTGTGCCGACTCCCCCCTTATCGTACAATGCTTTTCACTTTACCAAAGGTAACATAGCTCTACCTTTAGTTAGTGATGTACCCTTCCTTCCCTGCCCTTGGTAATATTTACAAATATTTACTTCTGTGTGTAAACCATTTCTTGTCTTTTTACAGTAGTGGTCTTATATAATATTTGTCCTTTTGTGATTGACCAGAATTGGGGTCATGAGAGTGGGGGGAGTGGGGGAGGAAGCATTAAAGAACTAGAGGAAAGTTGTATGTTTCATCGGTGCTTTACTGCACCCTGACTGGCTTGTCTCTTCCTCGTGACCCTTCTGTCCTTCTGTGAGGGGATGTCCAATTGTCTACAGATGGGCTTTGGGTCTTCACTTCGCCCTCCCCCTCATTCACAATGATAAGATTTTTTGTTCTGGGTCTTTGATGCCTGATACCTGATCCCATCGACACCTCATGATCACACAGGCTGGTGTGCTTCTTCCATGTGGGCTTTGTTGTTTCTCAGCTAGATGACCGCTTATTTATCTTCAAGCCTTTAAGGCCCTAGTGTGTCATGGCTCTTATATCCAGGGGATCAATACCTAGCAGTGGGATCACTGACATGATATTTTCATTTATAATTTTTAAGAAAGTGATATATCATTTTCTATAGTGGTTACATCCTTTTATAGCCCCATCAGCAGTCTGTGAGGGTTCCAATCTCTCCACATCAATACCAGCATTTGTTGTTTTGTTTTGTTCTTTTATTTTGCTATGAATGTGGACATCAGATAGATAGCTCATTGCTTTGGGGCTACTATATTGATTATCGTTGATAGTAACCATATTAAGGAGCATGTAATTATCTACTTTAGTGAAGTTTTATGTTAAACAATTGATATATTTTAAAACTGATTTTAACTAGTATATAGGAAAAACCTCAGTAGGAAAAAAAAAATCTGTTTTTGACACTTGAAAAACCTCTAGGCAAAGTTTGCATGAAATTACCTCCTATAACCACACGGCGGCACTCCTTACCTTTAAAATCTTCCAGACAAACCATGTAATGCGGTAAATGGCCTTCGAAATTCATTGTGCTTTCTTATACCATAAAATCTGTGAAAACTGGAGCCTGTGTGAGATGGAAGCCTGTCAAAGACGGAAAACGCAAATATTTTTCAGTAAATAGAGTGATCAAAAATTGGTGCCTACATCCTGTCCAAGGTGGAAAATGTGTGAAACCCAGAAAAACGTGGAAGTCTCATTGAGTTCCCGTTCCCACAGGTGTGACTATATATCTGTAACTAAATATTTTAATAATTTAGTATGAAGGTTCAAAATGATTAATATTGATCTCAAACAGTAGAATGGAAGAAAAATGATCATCTTGATGTTGGAACAACAGCAAATTCAGTAACCACTGCGGCTTCTACTTAGAATTGCGGGAGTCTATGTGTACTGCAGTGCATGTGTGCATACGGCAACCTAACAGTGGGTGTAAAACCAAACCAAGTCCAGCCACTGAAACAACCCTCCCAGGAAACCAGCGGTATACTACCTTAATCTTCTATAGACCAAGATGATGCATGCATGATTGATCAAGGTAAGAAAAGAAATGATAGCTTTAACTGGAAGGAGGTGCACTTAAGCAACAACTCATGTTTATTGAGGACCTATCCTATTTAAGCTGCCGAAATCCATGGCCTTCAAGTTGTTCCGAACAGATCCTCTTCAATGGGATGTTGCTTAAAAGTAGCTCCACGTCTTTCTAGCAGACGCTGTTTAACAGATTGCATGGAAAAAGAATAGGCACCGTCACTGGAACGTCTCAGACCTCTGGGAAGAAGACGCAGAAGCTTGTCTGAGATACGATCAGCCAGGGGAGTGAGAATTCTAGCCCAGACGTGGCCTGGTGGGGTGTTGTTGGGTGTGGTGGAGTTGGTTCTGACTCACGGAGACCCCGTGTGTGCCAGAGTAGAACTCTGTTCCATAGGACACAGATTTGATCCAAGGCTGTGATCGTGTGTCCCACAGGTTAGTCAGCTCAAGGAAAGGATGGTTGAAGCAAGAACCTGGCATTTTTTTTGCTTTGAAACAACTGGAAGATATCAGTAAGACTCAGTTATTCACGTTCTCAATGCATCTTTATGGAGGCTCTATGACAGTAACTAGAACAATATGCCATGTGAATGATCCCAGCCAACATGTATATAGCACTTAGTATGTGACTACTACTCGTACACAAACTTTGCTCATATTAACCTGCTTCATTCTGAGAGAGAGATACAGTGATATTATTCTCACTTTGCAGATGAGAAAACTGATGCAGAGAAAAATGTGCTCAATGACAAAAAGCGATTAAGTAACAGACATTTGATTAAAACCTCAGGAGTCAACATTCCCGTGTGAGTCTGTCATATATGAAAAAAAGAGAAAAGGTTCCAACAAACCAAAATCACTACCGTCAAGTCGACGCTTACTCAGAGGAACAAGGGAGAATTGTCCCTGGGGGTCTCCAAAATTGTAGCCCTTTACAGGAGTAGAAAACCCCATCTTTTCTCCCAGGACAGAAAAAAAAAAAGATTAGCATTCACAAATCAGTTAACAAGCAAGAAATGATTTTGCCTCATTCTTTTTTTATGGAATAATTTTACTGGGGCCTGATACAACTCTTATCACAATAAATACATGCATCCATTCTTGTGGGGGGAGGTCAGATGCGCAGGCCTTCCCCCCTTGTGGGGCGATCAGTTGCCATCCTGCACTGGGCCTGCTCCCTGCTGCTGGGGACAATGGACAGGCTCCAGTAGGAGGAGTTTACACCCTACTGATAATGGTTCCTACGGAGACCCAGGAAACAGGTCAAAGTTAGGCTGCCATCCTAAATCTAGGATCCGCCCATCTTGTCACATGTGTACCCCCAATCCCTCCTCTTCCTATTGCGTGTATGTCCCTAGACCACCCTCTCATTGCTGTATAACCTATAGTGCAACCCCTTCCTGTGACGTATGTCTTTACCTGTAATTAGTGGGCTTGCACCCCCCAACGGTATATAGGCCTGGGTCAGCAATAGAGAGCTCTCTCTGGCCTCTCCTCTCCTGTCCTCTCTCCCTTGTTCCCTTTTCCATCCTCCTTCCCTTCCCCCTCTCTCCATGTGGACCAGCAAGCGGGGCTGAGGTGAGCAATGCTACCATGTAATGTGTCTGACTCCATTATTATAATATCTCTCATGCGCTCGATGACTTTAATATAATACTTATATACCTCAACTGTACAATTGTGCATTACTGAACCCGTGGGTAGTAGTAGCGGTGGGGGCCGGCCCCTCGCCCTCCACATTTTAATTTAATACTACACATTCTGTTAAGCACATTTGTATATTTGTCGCCATCATCATTTTGAAAACATTTTCTTTCTACTTGAGCCCTTGGTATCAGCTCTTCATCCCCCCCCTTTAAGAATCCTTGATAATTTATGTTATTATTACTTTTTCACGTCTCACGTTGACCGATGTCTGGGTTATATGTTGATCATTGTGATCAGTTCCCTCTTTCTGCCCCCACCTTCCCCTTCCCCTACTGGTATGGCTACTCTCATTACTGGTCCTGAGGGGTTTATCTGTCCTGGATTCCCCATGTTTCCACTTCTTATCTGTACCAGTGTGCATGCTTTGGTCTAGCTGGATTTGTAAGGTAGAATTGGGATCATGATAGTGGGGTTGGGTGGGGGTGGAGCAAGCATTAAAGAACTAGAGGAACTTTGCATGTTTCATCGGTGCTATATTGCACCCTGACTGGCCATTCCTTGTGACCATTCTGTAAGGGGATGTCCATCCAGTTGCAATTGTGCCTCACTCTAAGAACAATTAGTTCTTATAACATGGCTTTGAATGATGCTCGCCCCCATGAAGGGATCACTGAAGATATAGGTGCTATAGTGAGGTGTAATCAAGAAACTAGATGGTGTTGGCTATTAGAAAGAATAGTGTAAAGATTATTTTTCAAACAAGCAGCCATCTAAGTGAGATGAAAACATTAGAGAAGCACACCAGCGTGTGTGATCCAAGGATTATAAGTAACATAATCCAAATCTAAAGGAGGGAATGGTATCAGGATTTAAATTAGGAGCACCTGGTTCACAGAATGCTAAGGTCCATACATGGATTTGGCCTCTGATGAATCCTCTCTGATTGAGGGATGTGAATAGCCCTGTTATCAGACAGAGAACAGTGTAAAGTCAATATGGCAGATGTAGTTAGGTTAAAATGCCACATCTTTTGATCTCTTTTTTGACCCATTTTAAAGCTGTTTCAGTTAAAAAAAAGAAGTGAAGGGGTGATACATGTGGATTAAGCCCCTAGGAATTCCCTCTGTGGGTCAGGGAGGTGAAAGCCTTGCTAACATGCAGAATGGATTGGAAAGCGACTTGTTGTAGATATTGTTAGGTTAAAATTCAGCACCCTGCTATCTGATCTCCCTTATGGTCCATTTACATTGATTCTAGTTTTTAATCTTTTCTGCTTTCTTTTATACTGAGGCTTTTATCTGTTTAACTTTATTATTGTTGTTAGTTTTATTTAATGTTTTCCTGATTATGAAATCCAGGATTGGTAAATCTATATAGAGAGTAACTGAATTAATGGTTCTTTGAGGGGGGGGGGTATGGCAAGGGAGGTGGGAGGAAATGGGGAGCTGATAACCATGAGGACAAGACTGAAGACAATGTTCTAAAATTGATTGTGGGGATGACCATCCTCCTGTTCTTGATGTGACTGAACTAGTGAATTGTACATGTGAATTTCATACCAGTAACATGATTGAAAAGAATGATTGTGCCACCACATCTGATTTGGCATGCAGTCCTAAGTGTTGCCTCCACACTTAACTTTCTCTGGCCCTGGATTTGTGTTTAAATGCCTTCCTTAATCAAAAACCTTCTCCGAAGAATAGGAATAAATAGCATGTGGAAGTGAGGTGCAGGGCTCCTTACCTTGTGCACTATGGACATTTGGGGTGGGGGGTAACTTTGCTATGGGGTGTTGGGTGTTTGGCAGCAAGTATTTTGTTTTCGTTCCACAAGATGCCAGCAGTGCCTCTCAGTTGTGACAAACCACGTGACTCCTGGCCTTGTGTCAGTGCTGCCTCACAGTGACCCTAAGATTCCCATGTGTGCCGGAGACATGTGGATATTGTGCTGTTGTCGGTGGAGTGGTCTGTGTACGTCCAGGAGGTCAAGTTGGCTGAGGGTGTTGTTTAGTTTCTTTGTTGAGTTTCTTTCTTGCTGTTCTATCCTTTATTGAAAGTGGTGTGTTAAAGTCTCCTATTATTATTCTGGGGTCGTTTGCTTCTTTCTTCAAACTTCGTGTATTATTTTGTGGAACAAAGAAAACAGGCATCATCACCCCACCCCAAACATAGCAAATTACAATGAATTCATACTTATAATTCAGTAGTTCAATCACCTCAAGAAGAGTTGTATAATTTTCATCACTTTTAGAACCATTTTCTTCAATCTTGTACTCATCGTTATTAGCTCCCCATTTCCCTCCAGCTCCCCATTTCCCTCCAGCTCCCCCTGCTATACCTCAAGTAACCATTAATCCAGTTACTATTTCTATAGATTTACATATCCTGGATTTCATATGCAGAAACCATTAAAAATAAACAAACAACAATAACAAAAAACGAACAGGAATAAACACAAATAGATAAAAACCTGAATAGAAAAGAACGCAGAAAATATTAAAAATGAGAACAAATTGAAATGGATCATAAGGGAGATCAGATAGTAGGGTGCTAAATTTTAACCTAACAATATCTACAACAAGTCACTTTCCAATCCATTCTGCATGTTAGCAAGGCTTTCACATCCCTGGTCCATGGTCAGAGGGGGGATTAATCCACATGTATTTTTGCTTCACTTAAAAAAAAAAACCCAAATGGAAACAGCTTAAAAATGGGGCTAACAGGAGATCAAATGGTAAGATATTACATTTTGACCTAAGTACATCTGCTGTGTACTTTACAATGCTTTCTGTTTGATAACAAAGCTATTCATGTCCCGCAACTATGATCAGAGGGGATTCACGAGGCTAAATCCACGTGAGGACCCTGCAAATGGAGTTTGGCCTTCCACTGTCGTCCAAAACCTTCTGCAAACCAGGTGTTCACAATTTAAGCTCTGATCCCAAATCCACTTTGGTTTGGATTATGTTATTTACAATTCTTGGAGCACACAGGCTGGTGTACTTCTTCCATGTGGAGTTAGCTGATGCCTCACTCAGATGATGGCTGCTTGTTTGAAAAGACCCAAGACAATATTCTTTATGATAGCTGGGCACCGTCTATTTCTTCCCCACACATTGGCACAGCACTCCTGTCTTCAGCGAGGTCTTCATGAGGGCAAGCATCAAGCAGGGCCGTGTCATAAGAACTAATTGTGCTTAGATTGGGGCTAGAATTAAGTGCAAGCCCAAAATCCAATCAAACATCTATGCTTTATCTATGTCCCTGGTTCATCTTAGAGACAACATTGTCAGTGTATGTTAGAGGACATTATCAATCACCCTGCTGGGACATCACTTCACTGCACCAAGTCAATATTGACTTATAGTGACCCTACAGGGCAGGGTAGAACAGTCCCCATGAGTCTCTGAGTCTGCAAATCTTCATAGGAGTAGAAAGCCTCATCCTTCCCCCAATCAGCTGGCTGGTTGTCTTGAACTGCACACCTTGCAGTCAGCTACCCATTGTGTAACCACTACATATCGACAGTGTTATTAGGTTAGCCAATTGAATAGAATTTAAAACACTATTGAGAAAAAGAAATTATATGAGTGTAGGCCAGCTATGAACTACAATACATGAATTGTTGACTTGTAGATTAAACTCTTAAGTAACTGTACACTATTTACATAAACAACAGGGGTTAGTAGAACTCATACTTTTTGATAACTGCATTGAATATATGAAATATGGATTAAACAAACCAGTCCAAATAAAAAGTGACATGATGCCCTGGAGAAGGACATCATGCTCAGTAAAGTCAAGGGCAGTGAAATAAAGAAGCCCCTAAGCAGATGGACTGACCCAGTGGCTGCAACAACGAGCCCAAGCATAAGAAAAATTGTGAGGATGATGTAGGATCAGGCAGTATTTCCAAATTACACTATTACACGGCCCAGACATTTCCTTATACTTTCTGTGAAATAAAAGATATTTTATGCTCTCAAATACCTGGAAGCAAAAGAGATTGCATGTTTCCAAAGTTCACTGTGTGTTTCAAGATGAGAAGGTCCCAATACATTTTACAAATGACACAACAATGTAGAGACTTTCTCATTCAAATACATGCAGTTTAAAAAGACTTACTTGGATCAGCCTGTGTAATCACGAGGTGTCGAAGGGATCACTGAAGACAAATGGGTGCATAAGCAAA
>NW_022111324.1:75809788-75822935 GCF_000313985.2 Echinops telfairi
GAAAATGTTTTGAGAATGATGTACAAATGTGCTTTACACAATTGATGTGTGTATGGATTGCGATAACAGTTGTATGAGCCCCTAATAAAATGTTTAAAAACAAACAAACAAAAAAAACATCTAACCTTTACTTTAACACTAATCTCTAAACCTAAAATTAACCCTAGCCCCTAACTCATCCCATTAAGCTTAAAACTACAAAAATCCCTAGGTCTAGCCTTAGTTTAACCCTTAACCTTAACCTGACCTTAAACCAGAACCTAACCCTGACACTAAGCCCTAAACATAACCTTAATCCAAAACCTAACCTTACCCCTAACCTCAACCTCTATCTACTATACGCTCATCCTAACTGTACAACTATCCATAACCCTAGCCATCTTGTGGTAGATATGTAATTGTTTGTCAATTTGAGGATTAAGAGTATAGGGGCGGAATCTAGTTTGTCAATCAGATCATAGCCAATGAGGCCTCTGTGTGGGCATGGCCTTCTCCTGAGAATTCTGGGAAATCCGGTACTTCCTCCTTGGAGGCGGGAGACACTTCTCTCTCTGCCACTCCCTGCAAGCTATAGCAGCTGACAAGACACATGGATCCACCCTGATGCAACCAGACCTTTGAAGCCGGAGAAGCCACGTGGAGACCCCTGCCAGTGCTGAGATGCTTCCAACGCCACTGGATCCAAAGACTTTCTACCAACTGGCCTGTGATCGTCCTGCATTCGGCATTATTGCAGGTGTTTCATGAGTCTGAAGAGGACTTTATAGATGAAGAGGACTTTATAGATTGATATCGGGCATATGGGCTAATATCAGACTTATGGACTTGATCTGGACTGGGCTGGGATGCTTTCTCAATGTTCAATTGCTCTTGTATATAAAACTCTTGCTTATACATGTATGTGTGTCCATGGATTTGTTTCTCTAGTCTACCCAGACTAATACACATCCCAATAGGCCAAGCACTAGGCCTTGTTCTATCTCAACCCTTAACCCAAACCTTAATTTTCACTCTAACTGCAACCTTAATGTCTAACATGAATTTAAATACTAACTTAATCCTGGATTTGACCCTAGTCTTAACCCCAACACTAGAATAAACTTTAGCATCGTCCTATCACATTTCTGACTCTTTTTTTTAAAGATCACTTTATTGGGGCTCTTATAGCTCTTATAACAATCCACACAACAATTGTGTCAAGCATATTTGTACATTTGTTGACATCATAGTTTTCTGAACATTTACTTTCTATTAGAGCGCTTGGTATTAGCTCCTCTTCTTCTCTCCTTCTCCCACCCTCCTACACTTGTGAACCCTAGAGAAATGATAAATGATTACTATTTTCATATCTTACACCAACCACTGTCTTTCTTCACCCATGTTTCTGTTGTTTGTCTACTTCAGGGTGGGGGGTGAGGCTGTGCATCTATCATTGAGTCTAATTCACCCTAATCCTAACTTAAAGCCTAACCTTACTGGTATACTTATTGTGGCCTAGCCCAGTCAATGCCTAACCAAAAACAATCCCTAACTCTAGATCTAATATTAACCTTAACACTACACCAAACCCTAACCCTAGTCTTAATCCTAGCTCAAACCGCAACCATGGCCATAAACATAAATCCCAACCCTTACCATTACCCTAACAATAGACCAAGCCTAGGCAAAACCCAAGTCCAATTTCAAACCTTTATCTTAATTCCTAACATTATCATTAAACCTAACAGCAACCCAATCTGATGATCCCCAAACCTTAAGTCTAATAATGGATTAATTGAGCCCCAATCTTCTAATACTACCTCATAATCCATAGTACCGTGTCCAACCCTAACATGATACCAAGCCCAATGCCTATACCCAGGTTAACCTCTAACATTACCCCGACCCATCACTTCCTTTTAATCTTAACCCAATCATTAATCTTAACCATAATGAAAATTTAAACCTAATCCCAACTTCTAACCCACAAATGCTAACTCTAAGCCTGCAACTAGCCCTAACTTTAACATTAGACTAACCTCCAGGCCTTTTCTAAATTTAGCCCCTAATCCCAAACACATCTCTCACCATAACTATAACCTTAACCCCTGAAACTAACCCAAACCCTAAACCTAACCCTAATTTTAACACTAATGCTAGATTAAGCCCTAGACCTACATTTAGTCCAATCCCTAAAATAACCTAACACTAAGACAAATCCTAAATCCAGACAAAACTCTAACACTGTACCAATCCTAGGGCTTGAATTTGCTCAACTACTAGTCCTAATCTTAATCCTAATTCACATCTCTAAACCTAACACTAGACCAAACCCCAGAACTTTCTAATCTCTATCTCTAATCCTACCCTAATCTAACCTTAACCCTAACTGCTAATCCTAACCCTAAACCTAATCCTAACAATAGACCTAGACTTAACATTGCACAGCTCAATTTCTCACTGTAAGCCTAGATCTAACCCAAACACCACACTAGATCAAGTTATACACCTAGCCAGAGGACAACACCTAATTCTAACAGTAAAACTCCTAACTAACACAAACCCTAAGCACAATGCTAAACCTATCATTCACATAAATCAGAAACCCTACCTCTAACCCTAACTGTAACACTTGACCAAACCCTAGGTTTAGTCCAATGAATCCCCTACCTCTAGGTCTACAACTAACCTTGTTTCCTGCCTTAATTTAACCCCTAACCCTAACCCTAATACTATACCAAGCTCTAGGCATATCCCTCATCCTAACAATAACTTAATCCTAACAGTAGACCAAGCAAAACCATTAATCTTACCTTAATCCTAAATTTAACATCAACCCTAAACTCTTAACCCTAATCATAATAAAAATCAATCCTAACCTTAACTCCTAACTCGCAAATGTTAACCCTAGCACCATGACTAATCATAACTTTATCCCTAACCCTTTTCTTAAAGCTAAATATAATTTTAACCATAATCAAACTTGTAGCCCCTAAATCATAAATTTAACTTTAATAGAGCAAGGCCTACCTTTAACTCAAAAACCTAAATACTAATACTAACCTGACTACTAACCCTAACCCTAACTATTACAATAGAGCAGCGGTTCTCAACCTGTGGGTCGCAACCTCTTTAGGGGTTGAACGACCCTTTCACAGGGGTCGCCTGATTCATAACAGTAGCAAAATTACAGTTATGAAGTAGCAACGAAAATAATTTTACGGTTGGGGGTCACCACAACATGAGGAACTGAATTAAAGGGTTGTGGCATTAGGAAGGTTGAGAACCACTGCATTAGAGTAAACCTTAGGTCAAATTTTGGCCAATCCAAAACCATATCCCTGATCCTAGCCCTAACTCAAACCCTAACACGAACCTAAAGACTAAATCTTTCACCAGCTCTAGTCCAAACCTAGCCCTGCACCTAACCATAAATCTAACTCCTAACCTCTAACCCTAACTCTCAACCTGACACTGTGCCACATCCTAGGCTTAGCCCTGGTCCAAATTGTAACCTTAAACCCACACCTATTCCTAAAATTTAACTCTTAAATCCTATTGTAAATCCAAACTGTCAATTTTACACTAGCCCAAATCCTTGACATAGCCATAGTCTATTTTCTAACTCTAATCTAAACACTAACCCTATTACTAACCCCTAACCCTAACCCCAATGCCTAGGCCCTAATCATTATCCCTAAATCTCCAACTAACCTTAAGCCTAAATTTAGCAGGAGACAAGTACTATGCCTTTCCCTAGTCAAAGCCCTAACCCAAATCCAAACCTTAACCCTCACTCTAACTGTAGCCTTAACTTCTAACACTAACCTAAAGTATAACCCCTATCCTGACCCTAACCCTAATCCTAACCATTACCAAAGCCCTAACATTAGACCACACACTAGATGTAGTCCAAGTTCAAATCCTAATTCAAATACTTAAACCCACCCACTGAATCCTAATCCTAAACGTAACCCAAACAGTAGACTAATGTCTATCTCTAGTCTAACCCCTAACAGTAACACTAACCAAAACCCTAACTGGAACCCAAAGACTATATGAAGTCCTAGGCCTAGCCATAATTCAAACCCTAATGCTAACCCTGGCCCTTTACCTCTAACCCTTACTCTAACCCAAAATCTAAACCCATCACTAGACCAAATTTTAGGTCTAGTTCTTGCCTCCCCCCTAACCCAAGGTGACCAGATTTAAAGTGGGACACCATTGACGGCGGGGGTGGGGGGGTGGGGGGTGGGGTGGGGAGTGTTTCTTGATTAAAAATTTGGTCTATATGGACCAAATAGACCATTCCCTAGCTTGTTGTGCATTCTTTTAAAAAATCAGGACTTTAAAAAAACACCTAAAATTGGGACTGTCCGGCCAAAAGCGGGATGTCTGGTCATCTTACCCTAATCCTATCTCTAACCCTAACCCTAACCCTAAACCCCAAACATCTAATTCTAAACCTAGACCCGACACTAACATCCAACCCTCACTCTAATCCTAACACTGGACAAAGCCTAAATCCAGGACCAGAACATTCCCAAGTAATGATCAGATCCTTCCACTCAAGTAAGTACATGAAAGTGAGAGACTTTTCCATGGTTTCAAAATATACTTGAAAGTTTCCAATATACCTGTGAATGACTAACAATATACAGATCTCCCATTCAAGTACATAAAGAAAAAAGAGTCAATATATTAGTATATTTTCTAATTATACTTTGGGTGACAAGGGCAGGGACACTCCTAATATATTCTGTACATGATTAAACAATATACAGTTCCTCCCTCAGACGTTAAGGGAGGCAAGAGGGTTTTACATATGATAGAAAGGTCTTGCTTTAATGTGCAAGTGAGAAATTAAGTGCAGGTCCTACCACTGAAATACATCAGGTATAAAAAGTTTTACATTTTCCAGTATAATTTGTGTGGCCAGTATATTGCATGAATGAAAATGCATGTTACAGATTCTGCCACTGAAATATAACAAGTACAAAGATTTTTACATGTTTTCAAATAGTCTGTGTGACAATGATGGGAACATTGCCAATAAACTGGGTAATTAGAAAAGACATGTACACTGTCTCTCATTCAAATACTTTAATTCAAATTGATTGAGTGCTGTTTAATACTAATTAAGATTTATGGAGCAATTAGTCTGCACCAGTCATGGTAATATGTGTTTCTGTGTGGCATCCAAACACCAGTTCCAACAATCACTACCTCATAGATCTTAAGGCCTAGACCACACGCATTTCTACCTCATTGCAAACATTTGCATAATTACACGACTCCAGTAAATATCACGATAGTCTGCCTCAAAGTGGGACCTGCTGTGGATAAGCCCCCAGCTCACGTGACTCACTGAGCGGTGGACCACAATGCTGCCTGGGCCGGCACCATCCCCATGATTAGTTGCAAATTAGACCAGTGTGGTCCATGAGGTTTTCGTTGGTTGATTTTCTAAAGAAGATTGCTAGGCCTTTCTTCCTAATTTGTCTTAGTCTGGACACTCTCCTGAGATGTATTCTGCATTATAATAGCACACAAATCCAAAACGCAAGTCTCCACTGACAGACACGTGATTATACACGGGGTATATCTAACCACGCCCACTGCCCATCCCCACCCAGTAAAATATAATAGAAAACTAAAATCAAACTCACTGCCATCGAGCTGCAACCCTATAGGACAGCCCAGAGCTGCCCCTCTGAGTTTCCGAGACTAACTCCTTAAGGGCCTGTCTTACTCCCATGCAGGGGCTGGTGGTTTTGAACTTCGGACCTTGGGATAGCAGCTCAATGTGTAACCACAGGCACCAGAGCTCCTAAGATTATATAACCACCCACTTTTCTTTTTCATACTCTTTACTGAGTCTGTAAGCTCCAAAGAGAACAGTTTGCATGTTTTTTCAACCTCGAATTCTCCCTTGTTGCTGTCAGGTGCTACCGAGTCGTCGGTTTGGAGTCAGTGGCTGGACAGAATGCGATACTGCCTCCTCCTCGTAATTGTTAATGTCTGAGCCCATTGTTGCAGCCACTTTGCCCATCCATCTCACTGGGGGTCTTCCTCTCTTTTTACCCACTCTTGGTCTATAGTGTTTTACAGGCGTTAGTTGTTCAATGTTTATTGGCTTCCAGGTGCATTTTGTCTCTCTTGTTTTGTGGAGCTGAGTTACTTCTGACCACAAGATCCCTACAGGACAGAGTAGAAAGGCCCCATTGGATTTCTGAGGCTGCAAACTTCAAAGAAGTAGATGGTCACTTTTTTTTTCCCTTGCAGAGAAACCATTTATGTAAATCCAACCAGGGCAGAAAATGGACATTGGCAACTTTGGCCTCGAGATGTCCTACCACACGTAATAGTCAACAGAAAACTCCCTGCGTGTTAGCGTAAAATTCGCTTGGATTTTCATGTGAAAGTAAATCTTGTACTAACATAATCTTGAGTCATAGCTATTTAAAATGTTACTGACCAGGTTTTGGGAATTAATATAAACTTTAAATTACTTATTTATATGGGAAGAGAGACTGTCTGGGAAAAATGCACAGATAATTTGCAGCTGACTTTGGAATTCATTGTGTAATCCCTTCCCAAATGATATCAACAGAACGCGTTGTCTTGTGATATGGGTGACCGTGTACAGAGCAAACAGTTCCTCCCATTCAAGAATTCGGACACCTTTTGTTGCATGTCACTGATGCCGTCCCTGCAGAGGAACATCACTTGTTTACTTCCTCCTGTTTACCTCCTCCTTTCCTAACCCCTTTTGCCTTCTGAACTTTGTTCTTGACAGATGCTGCCCTTTTAGTGGTGAATGGTTGATAGCTTTAGCGTTGTTGTTCCACTTAGAGCCCCACCTACCGTTGGCTACAAACCGAGCGGGGAAGCAGCATTTGATTCCAGATCTGAAGGGTGAGGAAGGGCCACAGTCTCAGGGGTTCAATTTTTCTTTCTTTTTAAAAATTAATGTTTTGTTATGTTTTGGTGAAGGATTACATAGCACATTAGGTTCCTATTCAACAATTTCTACACAAATTATTCAGTAATGTTAGTTACATTCTTTATATTGAGTGAACATTCCCGTTGGCCCCACACTGGTTGTAAGTGGATTCAGTTTTCACGGACCTTGATACTGCCTTTTTTTAAAAGTAATTGTTTACCTGTTCATTTCATATAAATGATATTTTTGCAGGAGCACAGTACTCCCAGGTGATAGTCATTTCATGAACCAATCAGGTTTTAGTTACAGACTGACCTGGGGGTTAGCTTTCATTCCAGGTAAGAAGAGTTATCACGCCTTGGCCACTAACCTTCGGTGGTCGCAGCTGCGGGGGACCAGCGCGGGTGCGCAGGCGAAAGGCGCGGTTTTCCTGCAAAAGTTTCCTCGGAAAAAGCACACTCTCCCAGCCCACCCAGGCGGCTGAAATGGATTTCACGCCCGGAGCGGCCAGCCACGGCGTCCAGCACTTACCCTCCGCATTGCTCGGCCCTGCGCGAAAACGGCTTCGTGCTGCTCAAAGGACGACCATGCAAACTAGCGGAGATGGCAACTTCCCAAACTGGAAAGCATGGTGGTGCCAAGGTTCACCTTGTTGGAATTGATATTTTCACGGCCCCAAGTATGAAGATATTTGCCCTTCTCCTCACAACATGGACGTTCCAAATATTAAAAGAAATGATTATCAGCTGATGGGCATTCAGGATGGTTACCTTTCCCTGCCGACAGAAACCGGTGAAGTTCGTGAGGATCTTAAGTTGCCAGAAGGTGAACTAGGCATCGAAATAGAAGGAAAATACAATGCAGGTGAAGATGTACAGGTGTCTGTCATGTGGGCAATGAGCGAAGAATGTGCTGTAGCCATAGAACCTGCAAATACGTGGAATCATCAGCCTGAGCAGACTGTCAGGTCTGGACCCACTGCAGAGCTAAAGTTTGGTTCTGCGTTCTCACCAAAGCTACGGCCTTGACCTTGTTTCCTTTTCATGGTTTTGAAATTGTAACGGCTCAGTTTTGCAAGGGAATTGGCAATTTAACAAAAGAATCAAGATGTATCTTTTTTTGTGTGTTTTTGATTTTAATTTCATTAACTGTGCTTTCAGTATGGGTTCAAGAAAAAATAAGGTCGCTTTACCAGATGTGCTTCCTCTGAGTGAATCATTCCTGCGTTTCGTTAAATGATAAATAAACCAGGGGTTCAAATCCAACAATGTATCTGTGGGTTGCGACCCCTTTGGGGGTCTAAAGACCCTTTCACAGGGGTCACCTAAGACCATCGGAAAACACATCAGTATTTCACAATATATAATTACATGTTGTTTTGTGATTAATCACTATGCTTTAATTATGTTTATGTTCAATTTGTAGCAATGAAAATACATCCTGCATATCCGATATTTACATTATGATTCATAACAGTAGCAAAATTATAGTTATGAAGTAGCAATGAAAATCATTTTATGGTTGGGGTGTCACCACAACATAAGGAACTGTATGAAAGGGTCGCAGCATTAGGAAGGTTGAGAACCACTGACTTAGTGGTATTGATGTACCACATGCATACAGGTTGAATTGTTCTACATTAACTTGAGACATGATCACAGACTAGGTTCATGAATGGAAATGATCACATCTTCACTCTGTGTGGCAAGCACTAATGCTTGAGATAAAAATCATGTTTTCCAAAACTTGTCAGTGACCTTGGGAGTCAGGTGCAACCACCTGCTTGTATCTGTTAGACTGTCAGATTGCTGGCAGAATGATGTAATGGTCTTGCTGGGCAGTGTTACTTCCTGCTGATGGTTGACAGGCACTGGAGGGGCACTGCACTACTGGGGACTGTTAGCAAGTTACATTGCAAAGAAGACACAGAACATGGCCAAGGGCATTGGGGAAAGCTGTGCGTCTCCAGGCGAGGCCTTTGTTAACAGCGTGGAAAATAGAAAGTTGCTTTTTGTACGTGCTTTTACTTTTTCATTCTTTAGTTTTATGTTTTCCTGGCATATAATTTGTGTAACATACAATTCAACGGTTTACAGATATTTAAAAGAGATTTGCAGCTTTCTAGCTATTTTTAAGTAGATATTTTGGCATTAAAATATTTGTCAGACAAAAACTGGAAAAAAAATAAAAAGAGTTATCACAGGATAATTGTCTCCAAGAGTCCTCTGGTCTCAAACTGTTTTTTGTTTTTTTTTAAAAGTTAGTTTATTTTAGGCATGTGAGCTTCTGCTCCACAATTTTCTCCCAGTGTATCAGAGTCCATCTATAAATATATATTTTTTGTCTGGTTGTCATTAGCATTATGAGGCAAAATCAGTGAGGTGCAGTAAGCAAGCCATCTGGGAGTAAGGGTTCATTAAGCAAAAATTTTATGATACCATTCAATTTAGGCTTCTCAGTAGATCGACTGTTTTGGGAAAGAGCAATAGCCGACTTCCTCTGACACCACATCTCCTCTCACTGCTCCAATGTTCACATCTCAGTCCAGGCACCTGCCAGGTGTCCAGGACCTCCCTGTATTCATTCTGATGGCTCTTATAATAAGTTACTATGACTTCAGTAGCTTAAAAAACAAATATGACAATAGTCTATAAAGCCACTGTGAACACTGAATTAGCAAATACTAACCCATCGTTCCTAGAGTTAGGTTCCTTATGTTTTTGTTAAGAGATCATTATGTACCTTTGTTTCATGTGTATCTTGATGAAAAGACACATTATTTAATATATATTGTTGATTCTTTACAACTGAACTCACACACTGCAGTACTATAACTTATGACCGAATTAAACGTCTACACATTTATTCTGTTCTCTGCTTGGGGGCCGTTTGAAATGTCCAAGGTACCAACAAAAAAGAACTGCAAAACATGTGGTACTAAACAGATCTCCAAACACATCCCCATTAACAGTGTTTGAGAAGAAAGACGATGACGAATGTCACCTTGCTCCGCAACTGGGAATGTCTAAATAGGCAAATTCAATTTTTTTCCTGCTCTGCTGCACATACCCATGGCTGACTACAAACATGCTGGGAATATTGATTTTGGGGTCATCATTAAATTTCACAAAATAGATGCGTTCACAAACATGAAATCCATGAATAATGAGAATTGACTTTATACATAATTCTCTTACAGTTCTCAGAAACCCACAAGAGGAGTTCTACTCTGTACTATAGAGTTGCTATGTATCAGCATTGATTTGATGGCAATGAGTACCTGTAAATTTCTCTGTGTCCATTTCTTAAGTTTAGTGTGGTAAATGCTGTCAAATCCCTCAACCCAGGTTTTCAAAGCCCACTATTGGAAAAATCACAGGGACTCTTTTATTTCAGACTAAAGGAAGCATTTCCCATAGGGAAGTAAAGCAGAGTCTTTACTGAGGTGACCTTTGGACCATAGCATATGTGTAAACCCCTTCTCTATGGGCTAGACCTTCCCCATGGGGCAGAGCATTTTCTACTGTGAACTAGTAGATCAAAATCTCCAGTTGAGTCTCACGCTGTGAAGAGACAGTACTGACCTGTTTCATCCTCTTTTACTTCGCTGTGTGGTTTGAGAGCCTGAAAGCAGAGAGGTATAGGCTAATTTCACATATGAATAGATGTTAAATCGTTATTTCATGTAGCAAAGACTTAACAATACTCTCTGTGGTTTTTTCTTTCCAAAGTTAATATACATTTATTATATTGTTGTTATTAGTTGAGGCTATCTGATCTTGTAAAGATTTACAGGCTTAGAAACTCTCTATAGGGTTATTGAGTCAGAATCAACTTGACGGGTTTTGGAGAAAATTGTATTTCTAGAATATGCCTACTTTTTCTTTTTCTTAAAACTTCAGTACATCATCTCATTGACATTTTCAGAAATAGACTTCACCCATTTATTTGTACTAGACAAAATCTTAGACTACATTTCCCAGTGGACTCAAACAGCAAAAATTGTTAGAATGGTTCAGAATCAGGCAGTTTTTATTCTGTTACATGTGGGGGCACTATGAGTTGGAGCCAACTCATCAGCTTATCAACTTATCATTCTGGGTGTGGTAGATAGAGAATTGACAGAATCCAAAGCACAGGTCAAGGACTGGCCCAAACGGAAAGAGGAGTGACTTTCTATGTCAGCAGAAGGGTGAAGGAAGTAGACGGATGCTGTTAAAAATACGTAACTTTGCAGATGGGGTGATAATAGTTGCTTCTGTTTTCTTTGTGAGGTGGTACAGTCATTTGGGGAGAATGGGATGAAGACATAGGATTAGAGTTCTGGGAACAGAAGGGAATGTTTGAAATGGCCACTGTGGCAAATTGGAGCACTGTAACTTCCTATGATCATTGAACACAACCCCATTCCTAATTCGATGCTGTAGCTGCTTTGCATGAAAACACATTTTTGTGTTTTTCTGGCCTGATGATGTTTTCTTTGTTGTGCTCATTGCATTTCATAGACTTGACTAGAGAGCAGCAGGTTTGACTTGAACTGAAGAAAGGAAAAGAGGAGACTTCAAAAATTTAATGGAAAAATTCCATTACCCTTTAATTCCACTTTTCTACAAACTTTTGAAACCTTCTCACATGTGGTATATCAGTTGTCAGAGTGGATCACTTTTCACACAGTGGGCACTCCCTCTTCTTTAAGCGGCATCTCATAGGCTTGAACATTTAAAAAGTGGTTGTAGTAGTGTGGGACATCGGCATCACATACTTGCTATAAGTCAAGAATATAAAGTATGTGAAGAACTGGTTTTCCTTTCTCAATTTTTTAAATCTCAAATTTCAAAGGTGAACAATGCTAACATTTTGAGGTGAATTCTTCTTTATGTGAATGAGTCTTTTAGCTGCCAACTTTGTGAAAACCATCAGTGGAAATGATGTGGAAAGTGGAGACAGAAAATCAATATCTATATCCCTGAGTAATAGAAACTTCTGCTATCAGGATTTCCAGAAAACCACAGATAGATTATCTGAGAGATAAATTAAATTCTGGTAACTGTTTAGAGAAAACAAAAAATCAAGTTCACTGCTGTCATGCAGATTCTAACTCAGAGTGACCCTATGTAGGGTTTCTAACGCTATAAAGCCAAGGAGCAGTCAGCCTCTTATTTCTCTCACAGAGTGGCTGGTAGATTTGAACTACTGACTTTGTGGCTAGCAATCCAATACTTCCCCAACATCACTCCTGTTTGTAAGAATGAAAATAATCCCTTTGACCATGGCATAATCCTACTAATGCACATAGAGAGAAAATAACTCAGAATCTCTCAGTGTGGCACATACCTTTGCTAGAAAACAAGTGAGGAAAGGGCACAGGGCCATGTTTGACTTCCTTGGGTTACACAAGGAGAAGGAGCGTCCAAGTCCACATCTGCTCAAGGAAGATTCCGATGAAGCAGTTATCAGACATGCCTCTATTCTCCATCCTTTGTCCTGTTCTGATACCAACCGCCCCTTCACAACACTCTACTTCTCTGTTGGGTTCAATAACCCATTGCAATAGCCACACAGAACTCCCAGACAATACTCATAATTATGGGGTTTATTAGGGAACTAACAGGTTACGAGTCAGGAACAAAACATATTAAGGTTAGAGTCCTTTTGTCCACAATGTTTTTCTCAGCCATACCGGGAAGTACATTCCCCTGCCACCAGTCCCTCAGCCCTGTGGCTCCTTGGCCTCTATGCTGCTCTAAAAAGTGCTACAAAGCTCTTTTGGTGATGATAAATTCTCAAAGGGCACCCCGTCCTGCCAGATAGTAACCCGCCCCAAGCATTCTACTTTACTCCTTTTGCGGGATGAGAAGCCCACGTCTTCACCTCATGGTCTCAGTACTGCAGCTTGTGCACTTCTGAAACCACTGACACTTCAAACAGAGATCTTGTATGTGCGCCACTGCTTACTTTTCTTGTTTCGATGATCGTGGGAGTCTCTATTCCTTCTTTTTTGTTGTTGTTCCTTCTTAAGAGATGGCTCATTTTGGACCTGATGCCAGGGGCTTAAGTGGAGAGCAAATGTTTTGAGAATGATGAGGGCAATGAATGTACAAATGTGCTTTCCACACTTGATGTATGTATGGATTGTGATAAGAGGCCCTTTGCCTCCCAGCTCTTTCCTCTATCTCCCTTGATTCTCCTCCTGTCCCACTATCATGCTCAGTCCCCACCAGG
>NW_022111324.1:75823918-75831685 GCF_000313985.2 Echinops telfairi
GTGCATATATTTATAGGTTTAGTATTAAGGCAGCAGATGGATATTGGACCTCCACTCAAATACTTACTCAATGCAAGAACACTTTGTTCTATGAACTTGGCATTCCATGATGCACATCTTCCCGACACGATTGCTGAAGACAAAGGTGTGCATAACAAAATGTGGTGAGGAAAGCTGATGGTGCCTGGCTATCAAAAGATATAGCATCTGGGGTTTTAAAGGCTTGAGGGCAAAGCGGCCATCTAGCTCAGAAGCAACAAAGCCCACCTGGAAGAAGCACACCAGCCTGTGTGACCACCAGGTGTCGAAGGGATCAGGTATCAGGCATCAAAGAACAAAAAAATCATATCATTGTAAATGAAGGGGAGTGCAGAGTGGAGACCCAAAGCTCATCTGTAGGCAACTGGACATCCCCTTACAAAAGAGTCATGGGGAGGAGGACTTTGACAAACAGAAATTTATTTTCTCTAAGTTTAAGAGGCCAGAAGTCCAAGTTCAGATAGCTGGTTTTATGGGAAGTCTTTTTCTTTGTCAACTTGGTGAAAGGTCCTTTTAAAATTTAATTTAATCTTTTATTCTGACGTGGGTGAAGGTTACAGACCTGCAATAAACAGTGTCAGGGACCTTATCTGACCTCCTTCAGCTTTCCTATTACCAAGAGGTAGAGGTCAGACATGCCTCCACCCTATTCTTCTTTAACTACTCTGACACCCAATTGTTCCTCCCACAGCACACTACTTTTATACTATATTCAAGAATTCATTGCAATGACCACATAGAACTCACAGATAATATTTGCAATTAGGAAAGTGTGTTAGTGTGGGATGACTAAAGAAACAAATTAACTGACAGTCATATATGTGTAAGAGAGCCTTTCATCAAAGATCAATTGTATATTGACAAAACATCCCAGTCCAGTCCAGATCAAGTCCCTAAGTCTGATATTAGTCCATATGTTTGATGCCAAATAAATTCCTCTTCAGACTCACACAGCCACTCACAATGATGCCGATGCAGAAAGATCACAGCATGTGGGTGAAAAGTCTTGTGGATCCAGTGGCTGTGGAAGCATCTCAGTGCTGGCTCAAGTCTCCATGTGGCTTCTTCACAGGAAGGTGAAGCAGAGAGAAGTGTGGCCCACCTCTTTGGATGGCAGAATCAAGAGAGAGGAAGTTCCCAGAATCCTCAGGAGAAGGCCACACCCACATAGAGGCATTACTGGTTCGAGCCTGGTTGGACAGGCTAGATTCCACCGCTTCACTCATAATCCACTAAAGTTGACATGGGATTATGTAACTACCACAGGAAGTTTATTTGAAAAGTTAACAGGTTACAAGCCAGGTTCAGTAAACAGTAAGAAAGAGTAACACCTCTCCTCAGCCAACACCCAAGTCTCTCTCTGGTTCTCAGCCTCTCAACCACATGGGCTCCGGGCCTCTCTTTCTCTGTGAACCAGGAAGCCCGGCTATTGCTCTGTCTCACAGTTTCCTAGTCTGGGTGCTGCTCCTCCTGTTCTGCCCCACGCTCTCTGAACCACAATCTCTGATGCCTCTGCTCTTGCCGTCCACCACTTCAAACAGAGATCTGGAACATGCTCTTCCAATGGTCCTGGGTTTTCTCTCTCTTTATTACTTCAAAGAAGGCTCACTGTTATAGCCAAGGGGGTGGTAACAAAATCTGCTCAATCCTGTTTATTAGGCAACACATGCCCTATTTGCATAGTTCAACCCAGACATTTGATGGAAGTTTAGAGACATGGAAAGAGCACCATATTCAAAAATTGTACTCCACCACAAAATCAGATAATCAGTTTTATATTAAATGATTCATACACATTCTGTTTTATCTTATTCACTGCAGTTCCCTTTAACATCACTCATTCCGCTTCCTACCTGTGCATCCTATCTCTAGTCCTACTTCTTTACAAACCCTTTTTAATTTTGTCCTTAGAAAATGCTGCCTCCTTGATCTCCAATGGTCAATTTTCTAACATTTGCACACATCAATAGTATTATGATTCCCTCTATTGATTTACCATTTATTTGGCTTCAAATTTAGCCATTGTGTTAGTCTGGGTAGACTAGAGAAACAAATACATGGATACACATATGTGTATAAGAAAGAGGTTTATATACAAGAGGAATTGAACATTGAGAACACATCCCAGCCCAGTCCAGACCAAGTCCATAAGTCTGATATTAGCCCATGTGTCCGATACCAATCTATAAAGTCCTCTTCAGACTCACAAAACACATGCAATGAAGCCAAATGTAGGACTATCACAAGCCAGTGGGTAGAAAGTCTTTGGATCCGGTGGCGTTGTAAGCATCTCAGCACTGGCAGGGGTCTCTCTGTGGCTTCTCCAGCTTCAGAGGCCTGGTTACATCCTTGTGGCTTGTCTTCTGTAATGTCTCCCAGGGAAATCAGCAGAGAGAGAGGTGTCTTCAGCCTCCAAGGAGGAAATACCAGATTTCCCAGAAGTCTCAGAAGTCTCATTGGCTACCTCCAGATTGACAGCCTAGACTCCACCCCTACATGCTTAATCTTTAAATTGACACCAGATTAGGTGACTACCATAGCCATGGACCTGAATCCAGTTCCTGACCTGAGAAGTGACCAAGTACAATACTTTTGGCAGTTCTACCAGTCTCTATTTGACCAGCAATCCTGGTCTCCTTCATGATTTTGAGTTTTGTTCCACGTCTTTCTTCTACACTATCTAGACATTCCAATGTGATTTCCTTCAGAGCAGTTAGTAGTGGTAGAGGGGCACCATCTAGTTCTGCTCTCGTGGTCCTGAAGACTGATATTTACATGATCCATTAGTCCATTGGACTGCTAGTTTTCATGTGTATTCAATATCTATTACTCTTCTTTCCTTTGGGCAGATAGAGACAGTAGTTATATCACGACTTTTTTTTTTAAAAAACCATTTTATCGGGGGCTCGTACAACTTATCACAATGCATCCATGGTGTCAAGCACATTTGTACATTTGTTGCCATCATCATTCTTAAAGCATTTGCTTTCTACTTGAACCCTTGGTATCAGTTCCTCCTTTTTTTTCCTCTCCCTCCCTGCTCCCCCTACCTCATGAACCCTTGTTATATCCCAAGCTTTTAAGACAGCACACACTACTCATCAAAGCAGTATGTAAACTTTGTGGAGTATGATATTACAATTGACCTTGACTGACTTCACCAATATACTTGATGTCCAAGAACTTTTCATAATTTTACCCTTTGTATGCGACATCACATCACATCACATCACATGTAGTTGCAGCAAAAGTAAATAAATATTAATATATAAATATTAATGTACAAATATCCTCTGTCATATACTCCCACTCTCTGTCCCACATCCACTCAGTGAGTGTGTCTCTATGCATCTACTTATAGACCACTGTTAATGCAGGATTATGTATATAAAAGTATTTAGCTCTGTTGTCTTTAACTTTCGGACCCCTCCCAGTGTCCTCTTCAACTTCTACTGTATTTACCAACCTTCTTCTTACCATGTATGGTGGTTATGCATTGGGTTGCAATCTAGTTCAGAAATTGGAAACCACCAGCAGGTCCAGGGGAGAAAGACTGGGCTTTCTACTCCTGTAAGCAGTCACAATTTCAGAAACTCACAGGGGTTTGCTATAAGTCAACATTGACTTGATGGCAGTGAGTGGGAGAGCACTTACCATATACTACCCTCTCTTTCACCAAAGTTCGTGAACTCTATGTGACTTTCTCTCCACTTTGAAGTTCTGTAACCACACTATTCCCAATTTTCACTTTGTGCTCATTACAAGTTGATGTCTCTGGCTCCCTGTTTTCAGTCTTGCAGATTTGTTTTTCTTTGGGTACTTTTATATCTGGGTTGATTTCTGGGTGACATTGTTATGTATGTTCATTGTATATTGAGACAACATCACAGCCCAGACCAGGTCAAGTCCATAAGTCTGATATTAGCTCATATGTCTGATACAACTCCATGAATTCCTCTTCAGATTCACACAGCACATGCAATGATGCTGAATGCAGGAAGATCACAGGCCGGTGGGTGAAAAGTCTTGTGGATCCAGTGGTGGTAGACGCATCTCAGCACTGGCATAGGTCTTCATGTGGCTCCAGCTCTCTGGGTGTGGCTCTTCAACAGGAAGGTGAAGCAGAGAGAGAGAGCTCTTGCAGGTCTCAGCAAGTCTCTGGGTGGTTTGTCAACAGAAAGGCCAAGGCAGAGAGAGAGAGGAAGTTCCCAGAATCACCAGGAGCAGGCCATGACCACCAGGAAGCATCATCAGGCTGTGACTTGATTGACAGACTAGACTTCACCCCTTCACTCTTAGTACCCTCAAGTTGACACAAGATTCTGTAACTTCTACACACAGTGGAATATTATACAGCAGTAAAGAATAACGATGAATCTGTGTACCACAATTCACCTGTTTATCTCTGTGCTTGCCAGGTTTTGTTCAACTTCTTCTCCTAGTTGATATTCAATCCACTTCTTTATTCTTTCCTCTGAAGTTTGGGGTTCCAGGGCTATCATCCATTTATTCTCAGGGTTTGTGCAGAGTGTCTGCCTAGTTCACCATCTTGCCAGACATCTGGAGGAAGGTCCTTGTCTCATCAGCTTCTCTTTCTTGATTCCTTGGATTCTCTGTCTGCTTTTCTAGCTTGTTGAATTTCTTTTATGTCTCAAAAGAGATCAGTTCGATATATATATATATATATATATATACACACACACATACATTCTACGCTAATTCTGCCTCACTAGCATAACAAAGACAACCCATTCCCAAATGGGATTATGACCACAGGTATAGAGGTCAGGATTTATAGTGGATATTATTTTTTTGGAGGGGACACATAATTCAATTCATAATATAGTCTAAGATAACAAGGTTTTCTTCTTTAAATATATCCTATAAGTCAGCCTTAATGGTAGATAAATAATTTTCCTTTAAGACTTGAAATTGAGAATGAGGAGTACGAACAATTGAGAGACTAGGAAGTGCTTAGCTTCTGGGTAAAGGCATAACAGAATTTCCCCACCTCTAAGTTTCTGAATATTCCTTTTCGGAGGGTCAGAGAGAAGGGAACATGTACTGTTTTTTTTTTTTTGTGTGTGTGTGTGTGTGTGTGGCAGATGGAAAGTGCTGCAGCATCTGAGCCTGGAAAGCAGGAGAAAATATCTGAAATAAGCACTGCTATACATGGTCTTAAGCAGCCTTGTGGTGCTCTTGGTAAGCATTGGACTGATAATTGTAAGGTCAGTGGTTCAAACTCATCAGCTGTCCTGTGGGAAAAAGATCAAGGCACCTGCTCTGTAAAGGTTTACAAAACTTCAGAAACCCTGTGTAGCATGGCTATGCATTGGAATCGACTTGATGCAGGGGTTCAAGACACCTGCTGATTCCTTTAGTTTCCACTTTATGACTTCTCTCAGGTTAACAAAAAAGATCATATAGAATAAGCAACTATGAAACTGTGTCAACCACTGGAAAGTGAGTTAGCATATATGACAAACCAAGGATAATAACTGTTTCTCTGCAATCTAGAGCATTGTTGTCTGAGAGTTCTTTTTAGGTATAGCAGCCGTTTTGGGTTGGATGAGCATACTCACACAAAGGGAACAGAGGACATACTATGGTGTGCTGTTACTTAATGGCTTCTGTACTCAAGCCAAGCACTGTGGTTCTATCCTTGGGTCCTTGGACCTATCTTGAGGATTAATTGCCTTGGGCCATCCTTCACTTGCAGATATTGACATATAAGGCACAGTACATGGAGAGAATTGTGTAATATCCTTTGGGGCATGTTTCCTTTTATTTAATTTAGCACACACCCCAGAAACAAGCATCCTGCCATTTGAAATACATTAAAATATCACATAGCAAAGATCATTAAAGCTAAGAAGAACGATACCAAATGACCAACCTGTAAATCCCAATGACAAAGGTGTTACAATGGTCTTGCCACATGATTTGTCTAATACAACATTAGAACTCCATTGGATTTTTGATGTACAATGGAGGCGAGTCAACTTTTGTTGATTAGCGCCATGGGGCACAGGCACAAAACCGTCCAAGTTTGCATTTCAGATCTTATCTATGGTAAGCTAAGACATTTCAATGAGGTTGAGAGGCTCAGCGAGCTGAAGCTAGAGTCACAATCAATTTAGACATGTGGAACTGAAGCTCCTGCAGGAATGCTAACACCTGTCGGCTCTGTGATGTCACGTGAAGCTCCATCTCTCTGGGCCTAGCTGATGGTAGAGGAGAGACAGAGAAATACGTGTTCTACAGATTAATCCAATATTATCCAGGTGTTGATGTACCAGGAACTTTGGGATACACAGTAAATAAGAAGAGTAAAGGAGCGGAAGATTAAAACTGGCTGCTCTCATAAAACTTACATGCTCAACAGGAAGACAGATAATTGAAAATGTAAGCAAGTGAAGTCAAATGCTATGGAGGAAAATAACAGCAAGAAAGGGAGTTGGAAGTATGAAGATTGGATCATTTCCCCCCTGTTTATTTCTTTTTAAAGGTGATCAAAGAGGGACTTTTGTCCAGAAGTCAGAATAAATGCAAAAATCCCAAAGCAGGATTATTTTTGATCCCAAAGGACCAGAGGAGATGGAGTATAGTGACCAGAGCGGTGAAGATGGAGTGGGCATTGAATGTGGCCTGTGGTGGAAGAAAGACAAGGCTTTCTATGCCTGTAAAGAGTTATAGTCTTAGAAACCCTTAGGGGGCAGTTCTACCCTGTCCTATAGGCTCATTGTAAGTTGGAATCTGCTTGATGGCAGGGAGCTGTATTTTTTCCCGAGGGAGAAGGAAGACATGGAAGCATCTAGCCTGTGATAGAATCTTGTGATGATTACTGGAGGCATGCCCCACAGGAAAACACACCAAACTAAAACCCACACCATCAAATAGATTTGAATTCACAATCACCCCATGGATAGAGCAGAACTGTATAATAGGGTTTACAAGATTTTTTTTATGGCAGTGATGTAACAGGTTTAATGCAAAATAGACACTGAAAAAACAGGTTAAAAAATGTTCAATTAGCTCTCCCTTTGAATTTAGAGTAGAGGGTGCTGACAAGCCCAGACAAATTTCACTATCGTTTTCAAAATGCACACAGTATGGCCGTACATGCAAATGTACATGCCTACCATCTGTACCAAATGTCATCCCATTTCCCAAAGGCTCTGTCCACCGTCAAAATTTTGGTTTGAAGACTTGCTGGCAGGCTCCTCTGCTGCTAATGCCACACTGAAGACGGAGCTGGCTCTGCTCCCTATTATTGCGTCTGGTGCTTTAGATAACACTATATTTTTTGAAAGAAACTAGGTTTAATGATCCAAAGAATAGTTATACAATGGAGTCTCTACAAAGGGCATTTATAGAGGTCTAAATACAGGCATGTACATATGCAAATATACTTATATATGATTATGGGGAAATAAATCTATGTACATATATTTATAGGTTTAATACTAAGGTAGTAGATGGACATTGCACCTATATTCAAGTACTCCCTCAATGCAAGAACACTTTGTTTTATTAAACTGGCATTCCATGATGCTCACCTTCCCGACACGATCGCTGAAGACAAAGCGGGTGTATAAGCAAATGCAGCGAAGAAAGCCGATGGAGCCCGGCTGTCAAAAGATATAGAATCTGGGGGTCCTATAGGCTGGAAGATAAACAAGTGGCCATCTAACTGAGAAACAACAAAGCCCACATGGAAGAAGCACA
>NW_022111324.1:75831991-75834029 GCF_000313985.2 Echinops telfairi
GACCAGAGGATGTACACTGGTACAGATAGGAACTGGAAACACAGGGCATCCATGACAGATGATCCCTTCAGGACCAGTTGTGAGAATGGCGATACTGGGAGGGTGGAGGGAAGTGAGGGAGAAAGGGGGAACTGATTACAAAGATCTACATATAACCTCCTCCCTGGGGGACGGACAACAGAAGAGTGGGTGAAGGGAGACGTCGGACAGTATAATATATGACACAATAATAATTTATAAATTATCAAGGGTTAAGGTGGGAGGGGGGACCAGAGAGGGAGGGGGGGAAATGAGGAGCTGATACCAAGGGCTCAGGTGGAGAGCAGGTGTTTTGAGAATGATGATGGCAACGTGTGTGCAGGTGTGCTTGACACAATGGATGGATATGTGGATTGTGATGAGAGTTGTAAGAGCCCCCAATAAAGTGATTTAAAAACAATAATTCAGGTGAGAAATTATGACATGGACACTTGGGTGTGGATGCTGAGAAGCACGTCTAGAAGACTTTGGTAGAAGCAAGTTTCCAGGGGGAAGAACAGACGTTTTCTTTTAGACATATTGGATTATCTACTACACATACAATTGCACACATTGCACAAGTAGACACATAGTTCAATGGAGATTCCCCCCAAATGCACACAAATATACTTGTATATTTCAGCAGCATATTATTTAAGGTCATGAAGTAGAAGTTCCCCCCTAAGCAGTGGATATAGTGAGAAGAAAAGGTTCACAATTTGAGCACTGAAGCCTTCTAAAATGACGAGATTGGTAAACTGAGCAGGAAGCACTAAAGGTATCTTAGAAGGAAAACCACATACTAGTAGAAGTCAAGCAGCTCACAAAAGACTGTTTTCAGGAGTTAGAAATGGTTCACTGGGAGAAATCCTGCTGTTAGGTGATCTGAGGTATGGCTGAGAAACAAACATTGGTTTTTATGATGTGCAAGTCATTCGGGGCCATCTCTAAGCTGTGTTGTTGGAGTGGTGGAAGTGAAAGCCTGAAGATGGAAAATAAAATTCTCCTTGTGCTGTGTTTTACTATCAATGGAAGAAGAAAATGGTAAAAGGCACTTGGCAGAGGGTTGAGTATGAGTGACTATATTTTTTGTTGGTTGCATTCCTAGAAACAAACCAAACCCAGTGCTGTTGACTTCATTTCCACTTACAGAGACCCTGTGTACCAAGAACGTCCCTATAGGGTTTCTAAGGTATAAATCTTTAAGGAGTAGACTGTCTTATCTTTCTCTTGTGGGTTTGTGTTAGTCTGGGTACATTAGAGAAACAAATCCACAGAAACTCGTGTATAAGAGAGAGTTTTATATAAAGGTACATCAAGAAAACATCCCAACCCAGTGCTGTCCAAGCCCATAAGTCCAACATTAACCCATATGTCCAACACCAATCCACAAAGTCCTCCTCCATCTCACAAAACACACACTATGATGTTGACTGCAGGAGGAAAGCCGAATCAGTGGATGTATAAGCATCTCAGCACTGGCAGGGGTCTCCACATGGCTGCTCCAGCACTCAGGGCTGCATTGGGGTAGGTCCATGTGGCTTCTCCTTGGGGATGTCTTGTAGGAAGTGAGCCTTGCTAGCTGAAGCAGGGAACTGGCTAAGGCAGCTGCACCCTGGTCTGACCATCAGAACATCAGAAAGCAAGAGACCCGAGAACTAGAAAGGTGAGGCTCACTGAGCCATTTATCTCTCCGCCATTCAATTAACCCCACATGTGCTTATCGGCCAGTTTGGCACAATAAACTACCTCAGGGTTGGAACCACTGACTTTCCAGTTAGCAGTCCAATGCTAAACTCAATGCCTTACCAAGGTCCCCATTGCTTTCCTAAAATGGAAATATTATCTAGCAGAGGGGGGAATTGATGATGCAGGAAAGTGTGCAGAACAACTCTTAGAATGATGCTCTTAAGATAGAGAGAGGGGATGGGATCTAGTATAGAATAGAGGGTTGGTTAGACAAGAATATGGATAATTACCCATAGGAAAGGAGGAAAGGCAGAGTGTAAGAGGAGGTACC
>NW_022111324.1:75834129-75843525 GCF_000313985.2 Echinops telfairi
TTATCACCTTCAAAGTACTCTCCATGATAGTAAATACATTTGTCAAATCTGAGATTCCATTCTTGGAAACATATTTCAAACTCATCTGTTTGGATGGCTCAAAGAACCTCCCTTATTTTTTTCTTCACCTCTTCTATGTCGTCAAATCACTGTTCTTTCATTCATGGAAACAAAAAGAAGTCACACGGAGTGAGGTAAGGTGAGTAAGGTGCGTGGTGCTAGAGAGATTTGCTGTTTTTTTGCCAGAAACTGGCACACTGAGATGGCTGCATGAGCAGGTGCATGGTCGTGGTGGCAAAAGCAGTCCCTCATCTGTGACAAATCAGACCTTTTTTGCTGCACAGTGTTACACAATCTTTTCAGAACTTCTAAATAGGAATCTTGATTAACAGTCTGACCTTTTAACGAGTCAACATTTTCATCTGTTTGGGAAGTTGACGGATGTCCAGAACGAGGTTTGTCATCGATCAACATTTCACCTTTTTTAAAAATGAGAAAACCACTCATACACTTGAGTTTTTCCCATAGTACTGTCCTTGTAAGCTGTGTTCAACCTCACATTTGGTTTCCTGAGCAGGAAACAAAATTTCACAGCCACATGCTGTTCTTTTAAATCAGTCATCACAAAAAAATGATGTTTGAGCAAAACTGCTTTTATGAAAAAATTCACTGTGACCAGAGACAAACTTCCCAGGCAACACCACTGGGTGCATTCAGAGCAGGTTGTTCGAGACTCACCTATTGGGAAAAATGTGTACTACGAAAGCTCTGCCCTGCCCAGTGCAATAAAGTTTTCTGGGGGGTACCCCCTCGTGTATGTATATCGTGAAAGCAGAAGGGTAGATGAAGTGGTGGGAGCAAATGGAAAATTTCTTTTGGTTGTTTCTATTTTCTTAGCTTCAACTTGCCTACAATTTGCTTCCAATCTCTGAAAATAGAAACAACCAAAAGAAATTTGAGTATTGTGCTACTCAAAATATAGTCCACAGAACACCAGGATCATAGTCAGGTAGGAGCTAGTTGAACATGTAGAATCTTAGGGATTACTGCAGGTGTCCTGAGCCAGGCTCTTCATTGTAATAGAAACAGGTGATTCTCACCACACAAAAGTTTGGGAAGCAATGATCCAGAACAATACACCACAAAAACCTGGTCTACAAGCCCCTGCCTGCTAGCTACCGATTGCTTGTTACTAGCCTCTTACAAGATTTGTAGAGAAACATTCAGAAATTGAAATTTGTAAATTCTGAAATAGAAATTTGGCATCTCCGAAACATCCAAATCATGTGATCACCACTCATTTGCTGAGCAGAATTAAGAGCACCCAGGGCATTGTTGAACTCGAGGTGAACCACATGTACAGAAGCTCTGTCCTAGAAATGGACAGTAGAATTACATTGCAATATGTGGCCTTTAAATTTCAGCTTGCCAGATTTTTCTTTTGAAAAACAGTTTTCTTAGAACATCATCCATGTCACACAATTCAGTAATCCAGTCATATCAAGGAGAGTTCTACAGTTACCACCACACTCAATTCTAGAACATTTTCTTCCTTCTTGCACTCGCTGTTATTTATGTATTTTTTCTAATTGTGGCAAAAGTATAAGCAACAAAACACCCTCCAATTCTACACCTTCTACATGTATAATTCAGTGCCATTGATTTGTTGTACAACCATATCGAGATACTTTTCCAAATTATTCCATCACCATTGACATAAACTCAATGGTCCCTAAACAAGAGCTCTTTCTCTTTCACCCAGGGGAACCATTGGTCAAGTTTGGTTTTTTTCTTTCCTTTTTGTAGTTTTCTTGAGATAGTATTCACACATCATATACTTCCATGGTTAAATCGCTTTTTAAAAAGAGGTGTATATACATCATCACAATCAATTCTCATGCTCCCTTTGCCCCCGCTTGCCAATTATAAAGCTTATTAACTGCAGAACCCATTTTTTATTGGAAGATAATTTAAAGTTAATTAGAACTTACAGGATGAGTGGTTTAAATGGATAATAGATTGAGGTGAATTTTGAAATTAATTCTTAGGGTATAGCATCTGCAGCACTGGAGGCCCTGAGGCAGCTCCCTCCCAGGACCTACTTACCTCCTTTCCCACCAAGTCCTCTAAGCCCACAATTCATGTTCAGCAAATCCCCTTTCCCATTCCTAAGAAAGGTACTCTGCTGTATAAATATGACAATACAGGATTGGAAAAGGAGACTTTGCATCAGGTGGTAGTGTGTGTATCTATACACTGAAATGGGTCAAATATTGATTCATCACATAGCAAGTGATGCACCAAAGAGTTATTTAAAAGTGCATATAATCCTCAACCTATTAGAGTTTCATCATTCCACAAAGATGAATCAAAAAGAGGAGAGATGAAGCAGAAATGGGAAAGAAGGCAGAAAATTCTCTGGAATTACAGTGCAACAGATAGCAAGTGTATGGCAATGAGAACAAAACTTGTTTCTTTCTCTTAATCTAGTTCAATCTATCTGAATTATTGGTACATATTTAGCCAGTCCCATTACTCTTCAAAACAGAGAAGTGTTACCCAAACTAATTTCCTTTTCCTCCTGGGCATGTATCAAGATGAAATTTCTCCATTAAGTTCTAAGCTATATCCAGATCACTGTTCTGTGCAGGTGAACTTTGTTTTCGTCCCCTCTCCTACCTCCATGTCTCTGTCTCTCCTCTGTAAGAAGAGATCAGGGAATCCAGGGCGGATGAGCCCTACAGGACCAGTGGTGTGAGTGGCGAAACAGGGAGGGTAAAGGGAGAATGGGTAGGAAAGAGGGAACCAATTACAAGGAACTATGTGACCTCCTCCCTGGGGGACAGACAACCGAAAAGGGGGTGAAGGGAGACGTCGGACAGGGCAAGATATGACAAAATACCCATTTATAAACTATCAAGGGCTCATGAGGGAGGGGGGAAGTGGGGAGGGAGGGGAAAAATGAGGACCTGATGTTGGGGGTTTAAGTGGAGAGAAAATGTTTTGAGAATAATGTACAAATGCGCTTTACACAATTGATGTGTGTATGGATTACGATAACAGTTGTATGAGCCCCTAATAAAATGTTTTAAAAAATTACCCTATTAAATTAAACTTCAAACCCACCCCCCCAAAAAAAATAGAGAGACAACTCCAGCGACCCAGAGAAGGAAGAATGGAACCCAACAGAAGCATTGCATTGAGTTGTTGTTGGTTAAGACATACATTTATACTGTGTTAAAACCACTAAGAATCGTGGGTTATATGTAATAGTAACGAGTAATATTTTATGTATGCATCCTTTAGAAGAGTTGTTTCCAATAGGATTTACTGCAAGACAGAGTTAGATGTCCAAGTATTTTGGTTAACAAAATATTGCTCTGAAGAATATAATCTATTCCTTCTCAAATAAGCACATATAACCTTTTCCTTGGAGTACATTTCTAAAAGATTTTACATGAGATATATCCAGTAATAGATTTTAACAGATATTATATAGTAGGCTATTAAAATAAAATGTGAGGATACTGGCCTAGTTCCTACATGGACTCAAAAATAGTATTACAGTTTGTCATACTGTAAAAATGTAGCCTTCTTTAAAAATAAAGTTAGCAAAAGTATAATCTTTGAAATTGTTTGATTTTATGAGCAATGCCTCAGTATTTGTATGTAGGTTTGCCATAAGAAATATTTCAGAATTTATAGGGAAATCACACTACATACCACGAGATACTTAGTTTTCTTACTCCTTATTTTAAATTGATTTGCATATTCCAAGTGACCATAATTTTCCACTGAAGTTCTTTTCACATAGATCGTGTCCTTAATAGCTGCCTATCTTATGCATCTAAGCATCCTCTGTGGCTAAGTCATGTCACATAATCAGGCTTTATTCTCAGTCAAGGGGTGTGATCCATAAGATCTAGAGAGGATACTCTAAAATAAAGAAGAGATAACAGTTCTCCCAACTCACTTCTCTCCAGAGGAGACTATGTCTTCAGTCAACATTCAGAAGCACAGTTCTTAGATTAGGGTATTTGCGAGTACTGGTAGATTGGCACCTGCGAAGATGATACATTTTGTTTTCTTGAAACTTACTGGAGTTTAACCATTACTGGAGGAAAGAGACTGGAAGAGGGTCTTCCTTTTTTCTCTTGTGTCCATACACTCTACTGAGTACCCATTTCTGAACACGACATTTTTATAGGAAAGTAAGGTAAGGTGAAACAAAAAGAGGAGAGATGATGCAGAAATGGGAAATGTGGTAGTTACTACGTAATCTTCTGTCAACTTGCGAAGGGGTGGAGTCTAGCCTATCAATCAGGTCACAGCTCGATGACCTCATTTGGAGGTGCTAAGGAGATCAATAACTCAGTGGAGGGCAGACACACTCTCTCTGCTTTGCTTTCTTGCTGACAAGATACATGGAGCTACGCTAGAACCCTGGAGGAACCACGTGGAGATCCACACCAGCACTGAGATGCTTCCACCACTACTGGATCCACAAGACTTTCCACCCACTGGCCTGTGATTTTCCTGCTTTCAGCATCATTGCATGGCTGCGTGAGTCTGAAGAGGAATTTAGGGACTAGTAGCGACATGTGGGCTAATATAGGACTTACGGACTTGATCTGGACTGGGCTGGGATGTTTCCTCAATATACAATTACTCTTTTATATAAAACTTATTCTTATCCACATATGAGTGTCTATGAATTTGGTTCTGTGGTCCACCCAGAGTAATACAAGAAAAAAAGGCAGAAATTCTCTGGAGTGATTGTGTCCCTCCTGAGGGGTGAGTACAGGATCCTCCATGATGATTTCCTGCATTACAAGCACTTGGAATGTAGGCTTGGAATAAAGAATGAGACCAGGGATTCTCTCAGTCTTTTGGCTCTAAAGGGAAGATGGAAGCCTACCTCAGCACCTGCCACAAAACGGAGGCTAAGGGGCCTTAATATAGGTTTGTGAAAATATAATTCAAACCTGAATAGACCTTTGAGATAGAGGGCATACTTGAGGCAATAGATTGGAGGTTCGAGTGAAGTGAGGTCTCTGGGTGGCAGAAATGGTTAAGTACTGGCTAAAAACTGAAAGGGTGATCATTTGAACTCACCCAGGGGTGCCTCAGAAAAAGGGTCTGTTTTCTGAAATTGATTGTGGTCATGATTGTACAACTGTTCGTGATACAATTGAATTGTGTGATGTATGGATTATGTGCCAACAAAACTGCTTAAAAGGGAAAAAAGAAAAAGGTCCTGACAACGTGTTTCTGAAAAGTCAGTCTTGAAAACCCGATGGAGCAGTTCCATTCCAAGCCTCATGAGTTTGATTTTTTTTAAGTGAAGTAACTGGCAATTACTTGGTCATAGGTTATCTCCCAGTAGAGAAACTAGTCAAATCGACCACAAAATGTGTGGTTGTCCATTTGTAGAAGTTGTTTAGAGATTGATGCTCAATCTGGAGGCGATTTCAGAAAAAAGCAGTCACAGTGATTAGAATGTGGTCTCAGGCAAACATCGTTTTCCACAAGCAATGCAGAAATAACACTAAGATTTTGGGAGCAGACTAAATCTCTGACAAAATTAAATCTAAAACAAACTCAATAGTTGGTAAGGCTCTGACACTGTGTTAATTCTCCAAATAACACTGGGAGGTACCTCTTAAGATGCTTTTTGTTTCAAATGAGGAAACTGAGATTCAGAGATATCAAGACAAATGTCCACGATCATAGCTAATCAGTGGCGGTGCCAATATTCAAACCTACAATTTTCCCAGTGCCATATTACTAGAATATCTTTACAGCAATCAATACCTAAAAATTAATTTAGTTAGCAATCATTAATTGGATACTAGAATAGTAGAGAAGGACCTCTGGGGTATAGTGTACTATGAATTGGGCTGAGAATCACAAGGCTGTCGGTTCAAAGCCACCAGCCACTCTGAGGGAGAAAGATGAGACTTTCTGCTTCCATAAATATTATAGCCCGGGAATCCCCAGAGGCAGATTTACTGTTTTGTAGTGTTGGGGTGACCTTGACCCATTGCAGTGAGTGTGAGTGGTAGAGTAAAAGGCCAGTGAAGAAGAGGAAGACCCTCAAGGAGCTGGATTGACCCAGTGGTTGCAACAATGGGCTCAAATACAGAATGACTGTGAGGACGGCACAGCATTGAGTCGTGTTTAATTCTGTTGCCCATGGGATTACTATGCGTTGGACCCAACTTGATGGCGCTCACAAGTCAAATTGGAGTCAACTTGATGGCTGTGAGTTGTTGTTTCTGTAACAGCAGCAACAACAACACAGCAAAGTATGAACATTGCTGCTCTCAAACACCACACAGTCTACTGTGGATCCACCAGCAAACCGCTCATTGCACAGTAATAAGCTCATGGAAAAGGCTGTGATTGGGACATGCAATAAGCATACAGACGAGGACAAAAATCCTGGACCACGTCAGGGAGGAGGAGGGTATGCTTGAGAGAAGTTATAAAGATAAGTAGGAGTAGTTGGAGTCACCAGGTGGTGCAAGCTTTTAAGGACATGATTGCTAACCCAAAGCTTGGAGGTTTGAGTTCATCCAGAAGCTTCTCAGAAGAAAAACCAAAAGTTTACAGCCGAAAGGTTACAGCCATAGAAAATTCTATGGAACACAGTTCTAACACACGAGGTCACCCTGAATCAGTATCAACTCCATGACAGCTGGTTTTCTGAGGCCAAGCCAGTGTAGCAAGAAACTGTAGACACAGCATGTTATCATGGAAGCTGGACTCCCATTTGAGTCCATCTAGAAGGGACTCCTGATCGTTAACAAAGGTTGTTAAGTGGCACTGTCTGGGACTTCCCACACTCTGTCTCGTGAGAAATATATAGGCTCCTCTCCTCTATTGCATGTAGGCTGGGTGGCCAAGAAGACATGGTGGCTTAAAGGGCAACTTTATTTATTTATTTACCTTAAAATTTATTTATTTAAAAATCATTTTATTAGGGGCTCATACAACTCTTATCACAATCCATACACACATCAATTGTGTAAAGCGCATTTGTGCATCATTCTCAAAATATTTTCTCTCCACTTAACCCCCCGGCATTAGGTCCTCATTTATCCCCTCCCTCCCCCCCTCATGAGCCCTTGATAGTTTATAAATTGTTATTTTGTCATATCTTGCCCTGTCCGACGTCTCCCTTCACCCACTTTTCTGTTGTCCGTCCCCCAGGGAGGAGGTCACATATAGTTCCTTGTAATCGGTTCCCTCTTTCCTACCCACTCTCCCTCTATAAAGGGCAACTTAAAAAAAAATCATTTTATTGGGGGCTCGTACAACTCTTATCACAATCCATACATACACCCATTGTGTCAAGCACATTTGTACATTTGTTGCCATCATCATTCTCAAAACATTTTCTTTCTACTAGAGCCCTTGGTATCTGCTCTTCATTTTTTCCCTGCCCTCCTTCACACTCCCTCCCTCAGGAATCCTTGATAATTTATAAATTCTTCTTCTTCATGTCTTACACTGTCCGATGTCTCCCTTCACCCACTTTTCTGTTGTCCGTCCCCAAGGAAGGGAGTTATATGTAGATCATTGTGATTGGTTCCTCCTTTCTCCCCCACCTTCCCCTTCCCTTCCTGGTATGGCTACTCTCATTATTGGTCCTGAGGGGTTTATCTGTCCTGGATTCCCTGTGTTTCCAGCCCTTATCTCTACCTGTGCACATGTTCTGGTCTAGCTGGATTTGTAACGTAGAATTAGGGTCATGATAGTGGCGGGGAGGAAGCATTAAGGAACTAGAGGAAAGTTGTATGTTTCAACGGTGCTATATGGCACCCTGACTGGCTCATCTCCTCCCTGTGATCCTTCTGTAAGGGGATGTCCCATTGCCTACAGATAGGCTTTGGGTCTCCATTACTCACTCCTCCTCATTCACAGTGATATGATTTTTTTGTTCTTTGATGCCTGATACCTGACCCCATCGACACCTTGTGATCACACAAGCTGGTGTGGTTCTTCAATGTAGGCTTTGTTACTTCTGAGCTAGATGGCCACTTGTTTATCTTCAAGCCTTTAAGACCCCAGATGCTATATCTTTTGATAACCAAGCACTATCAGCTTTATTCACCACATTTGCTTATGGACCCCCTTTGTATTCAGTGATCATGTCGGAAGGTGAGCATCATGGAATGCCAGTTTAATAGAACAAAGTGTTCTTGCATTGAAGGAGTACTTGAGTGGAGGTCCAATGTCCATCTGCAACCTTAATACTAAACCTAGAAAAATATGCACATAGATCTATTTCCCCATCATCATATATAAATATATTTACATATGCACATGCCTATAGTTAGACCTCTGTAAATGGTCTTTGCCTCCTAGTTCTTTCTTCTATTTAAAGGAAACTTAAAAAAATAGTTTTATTAGGGGCTCATACAACTCTTATCACAATACATACATACATCAATTGTGTAAAGCACATTTGTACATTTGTTGCCCTCATCATTCTCAAAACATTTGCTCTCCATTTAAGCCCCTGGCATCAGGTCCTCATCCCCACCCCCTTCCTCCCCGCTCCCCCCTCCCTCATGAACCATTGCTAATTTATTATTATTGTAACATATCTTGCCCTGTCCGAAGTCTCCCTTCACCCACTTTTCTGTTGTCCTTCCTGTATGGTCGGATCAATACCAGGCTGGCTTCAGCAACAAGTGACCTTGAGTCTCCCCCACCCATGCAGAGCTGACCAGAGTTAGCTGAAACAACTAGCAGCGAGTGGCCTTGAATCTCCCACACACACCTGCGGAGCTGACCAGAGCTGGCTAATGGCCTGCTTTGTTCTCGACCTGTTGCTCTGCACCCAGCACCGACATGGGCTGTTTGGCTCAGTGCCCACTTTGCTCTCGACCCTCCACTCTGCACCCAGCATGGCCCATTTGGCTCAGTGCCTGTTTTGTTCTTGCCCACCGCTCTGCACCCAGCACGAATGCACCCGGAACCAGGAAAACACCTTACATTCTAGAAACCCAGACATACCTGTCCATATAAGCAGCAGCACTGTAGCCTGCAATGTGACTCCCCCAGCCCGAACGTTGTGGACTGTGGGACTTTGCCCAGGTTGGAGTTTTTTCTCCCCAATAAAGCCTGTTTGTTCTAATTCAACTGATTTGGTTTCTGGCGCCTCTCCACTACCTTACACTTCCCCCAGGGAAGAGGTCACATGTAGATCCTTGTAATCGGTTCTCCCTTTCCAACCCACCCTCTTTCTACCCTCCCAGTATCGACACTCACACCACTGGTCCTGAAGGGATCATCTGTCCTGGATTCCCTGTATTTTCAGTTCCTATCTGTACCAGTGTACATCCTCTGGTCTAGCCAGACTTGCAAGGTAGAATTCAGATCAGG